>NC_092804.1:45458760-45579759 GCF_040954645.1 Diabrotica undecimpunctata | reverse complement strand
CCCCTTGTCATGTAAAAAATGTGGGACAAGTAGAAACCATGTCACATGATTGAAATTTTTTGTTAGAAAAAAAGTTTTTTGTTTTAACACCGCATTCGTATTAAAAGGTGTCAGTCTTACCTGTCGGTAACCTAATAGGGTGGATATAAAACTAAATTTTTTAGAAGGCCTTAAACAGAAATTACTGATTTTCTAGGCTCCTCTTACCCCAGTGTACCTTACTTTAAATAATATACTAATACTTATTAAAAATTTAATAAAAATGATTATAATCATACAGGAACTAATAAATAATGTAATAAAAGTGACTTTACGAAAATGAAACTGTATGCTGAACTCTTACACAACAATAATTTTAGTAAAATAAGTTTGCAGATCGAAATGTTAACTTTAAGGTTCATATGAGATTTGGTGCACTTAATTATATTCCAAAACCAGTATAGTATAATATATCTAAATGTTATTTGGCCTTGAAAAATAAAAAAAATGTCAGAAGCAATTTCATTACTTCATTATAGACTATAAACATGTTTAAACTTTGTTTTTTTCCAAAATTCTACATTTATGATGGAATTACACTGAGCATTGTATCATCAGGACATTTGAATTAGTAGCAAATATAAAAAAAGTAAAAGTAGAAATAAAAGAATTGAATTAGTAGAACCATATACATACCATTTTTTTAATGGGCAACAGTTTTATCTACTTATAAATATTTTGAACTATTCTCAGAAACTACAATTTACTATTGAACAGACTTTTGAAACAAATTGTAATAAAAAATCTAATTTAAACAACATCAAATTGACTAGTTAACAATCTATTTCCACATTTGCTTTAGAGTCTTTTTTGAAGCAAGATATTTGGTAATATAACTAGCTAAAACAAGTCCTGTTAACACTAGTACAATCATTATATAATCAAAATCTTCCTTCAATACATCAAATGTCTTTGAAGGAGCCACCCGAGTATAAAACATATCTAAACCATGTATTAAGACATGGCAAGTACTTTCAAGTCTAGCAGCAGCTACCTCTATTCCCTTTATGCCACTTAATGACTGGTTGTAGTTAATGATAGCCTCTGCTGGTAGAGGAACCTCTGGCATATAGGGAATACAGCTTTCTTCGGGACCACAAGGTATATCATTGAATCTAGGCTGTAGCAGCAGCCAAGGTATCTCTATGACAACTCCAGTGGACAATCCAAGAAGTAGAAACTTATTTGTTATGCCTTTTTCTGTTAAAGTGACTGTTAAATCAACAGGAGTGGCTGGTAATATATAAGACTGTGTTTGGACATGAGGTAACACACTAATAGCATGAGAACTGAACACTGTACTATTACTTTGAACATGCCCTTCATATAATTCAGCAGAAACCACTTCAGTTCTTCTAAATCTCTCGCTAAAGTATGAGTACACTAACCAATTTTCAGAATGCACCATCTTAATAGGAGTTTTGGCTCTTTTGTGTGATGTTGAATACATGATAAGGCCAGAAATACCATCAATTAAGTATATACTTAATACATGCTTATGAACTGGATCTTCACTTACTGTGGCAACACTAATTAGATTGGGGTTGACATATTTATAATACACTGATCTATCAGGAAGAACCCTTCCTTGGGAATGTACCCTTTCGTTGGGATGCTTTGTGTTAACTGATACTATTTTTCCAGGACTGAACTTTATTTCCCATGTAGGAGTAAGTTTAAATTCTTCTTTGGTACTGTGGTAAAAATTGTAGCCTTTAAGACTATTTTTCTTACTATCTACTAAGAAAATATGATTCTGTTTTATATAATTATATACAAATAGCTTGGCTGTTGGTGGGTGCACAGTTGCTTGATGTTCAGACGAGAGCAATAAAACAGGTTTAAGATTATTTTCATCTTCATATGGCAACAACATTGCCTGTGCAAGCTTGTACTCTAACTTTTCAATGCCTCTTGTGGAATATCCTGTAATAGGATCAAATTGAAACAAAACTGCATTTCCACTTGTAGAATCTTCAGCAAGAAGTGTACATAGTGCAGGAAGTGGGGCATATCTAGCAGTTCTTTGTACAAACAGAAACATCTTATCCTTTTCCAATAACTTAAAAGGCCTAACATTTGGTAGTCTATAACTCCATGCTATTGAACCAGATAAAGTATCAATAGCAAACAATTTTCCTACTTTTGTTGCAACTACAATAAGTTTGTGGAAACCAAATTCATCTCTAACTAAACCATTAGCTGATAATAACTGACTACCAAAAATTAAATTGGACAACTGTTTAGCCTGAGTACTTAATCTGTGGATGAGCATATTAATAAGATTATTAGAATTTGTCTTAAATTCATTTTCAATTGAGGCATCTAATTCAGACATTGGTAATTCAAAAAATTCAGTAGCAACTATATCACTAAGTGCTTCCTCTATAGTCCACTGGACTTTCCCGTCTGGTATTTTAATTGTTAATAAAGCATTATCTGATGTGCTAATCACCAAGATACCATTAGAACCTTTTAAAGAGCTTGCAATAATTACTGGCACTCCTACTCCTATAGGATAGTCCACATCAACTCTTGACAACTCTTGCCCTGAGGAGTATTCCTTAGAAACTAGACTAATTAATTTATCAGGAGTACTACTAGCCTCAAACTGATATAATACCAGTTTATCCTCATTTCTAGCTATATAAGTTTCTCCAGAAATATCAATTTCTTTGATTTTAATATTTTCTTTTTCTATTTCAACAATTTTTTCTAATCTATTGGAAATTAACAGAAAAGCTGGAATGTTTGTGTTCAACTGCTTAATACTAATTGGTCCCAAGCCATCACCTAAGATACTTTGTATTGATTTTGAATGAACTGTATCATCTTTAGTAAGGAAATCAATAAAATACAACTGACCTGAATAGTCATTACTTGATAAACACACATACTTAGAGCTGGAAACCACACAATTTGAAGTATCTTTTACCCAAGGTGCTGATATTTTCAAGTTCTTTTCAATTACTTCACCTGTAGAAAGATAATAACTAGAAACTTCCAAATGGGATCCCAAAACTGGAATGATATTGACGAGTTTTCCATCTAGTACACGAAAGTCCATGGGTGGTAATTTATCGGTAATAATCGGCCATTCCGTAATAAGAGCTCCTGTGTTGATCTCCCAGCTTCGAACTATCCAAGTGTTTATTGTCCCTGATACTGTGTATATATCTCTGTCTATGTACAATAGTTTTATTTCATATTCTTTGGGGTCTTCTAATATATGTCTCCACAAAATCTGACCATTTTTGAGGTTTAAACTAGCTAAAACATTCTGTTCAGTGGCAATGACAATCCTCTTGGAATCAATTTCTGCAAATTTACTTTTTCCTATGAAAGATCGTTTCCAATCAAATTTTCCTACTTGATCTTCATAAATGGCACTTGATAAATTTACTACACTTATTAATATTAAATATAATTTTAAAAATACTAAATGTTCAACTTTTGCCATTATTGCTACATCAGAGTTCACATAACCTCTAAACGTTAACTGTAAAAAAGAAGAAAATTTAATATGTCATCCATAGATAAAGAATATATATTACATGTCATCACAGGTTCCAACAGGGCCGTGGGAGTCAATTGACGTAAATTGGGTGTTGTTAAACCATAGACGGCGGAAATTCTAGAAATGAAAGGTTTTAAAATACATTGTAGGAATTGACACAGAATAAATAACAATTTATGATATTTACATCGCTTGCCAAAAAGGCTAAACTGTGTAATTTCCCCAAATTGTATAGCAATATAAAATAACATTGTGTCGGATTAAGCAATGTTCAAGCAGATGTGAAAGTATAATATTACTTAACAAAATTGATCTTACTTGGCCGCTTCCGATAAAAATAATAAAAATCCTTTATAACGAAATGGCATACCTACATAATTTAGTGAGCTGTTTCAATTAACGTTAGTAATTTAAGTTTTATTGGTCAAATAAGTTCTGCACTTTATAATAAAAATCAAATATTTTTAAAACCTAGAAAAATATTAAATTCTGCCACCCAAGAGTGAAAGCGAAAATTGTAAATTCTTGAGTACAAGTTTATAATTAAAAACAAATAGGGATGTATTCTATTTTTTCTTACATATATATTGACGGTAGAATCAATAGAAACAATGTTTCCTTCCTCTTCTTCTTCTTCCCGCGACTAGGATTACTCCGGTTTGTCTGCCTCTTATTATGTTTCAGTCGTTGTTGACTGTACATTATCTTTCCACCTTTTTGGAGGCCTTCCAACGGGTCTTCTGCTATACGGCTTGTTGTTTTTACAGATGTTCGCTAATCTCTCTGGTCCCATTCGGTTTACATGTTCGTTCCAGTGTTTTTTTCTTGGTTTTATCCACCTGTTAATATTTTGAATTTTGTATTGTTCGCGTATACTTCTGTTGGTTTGTCTGTCTCTTAATGATACAAGTAATGAATACGATTTCCGTTAATATAAAAAGGTAAACTGTGATTTGAAATTCATACTATATTTAGTAATTGCAGTGAATTAAGATTAACTAAAATTTATATTGTGAACGGGTATATATAGAAACATTAGTCGAAACATGTTGGTAAAGATCAAAATACTGATATAAATCAAACCAAAAAAGGGAAGATTATGTTTGAGGAGCCTTTGGCCTTTATTCAATATGAAATTTTATTGAAATATTAATGTAAATAATAAAGTAAAAATATTTGCATTATCTTTTAAAATAAATAACGGAATAAGGAATATAATAAATAAAAATAAAAAGTCACAGATTGTACAAATATAATTTAAAAAATAAATCTCAACAGCATTCAACAGACTGTCAACTCATACAACTATCAGGAAGAGATCAGGATACAAACGATACAAGGATTATCTACATTTACAATGGGATTATCTACATTTAACAATGCTATTTTTGTTGTTGAAGATTTCAGAAACAAGGATATTACAACAGAAGTTGTGAGTTTACCGAAAGTACAAGCTGATAATAGCCGCAAATGTCAAACATGGAACAAAAAATTTCAGTACAGCAGTGTTGGCATGATTTTATAATGTAGATGCTGTATGCTTCAAATATAAAAAGATAAAGCTTTAGTTAGAAAAGTACATTTTGTTTATATTATGATATGAATTCTGCAATTTTTGATTTATATAAAACAATAATGAGTAACTATTTGTTTCTTTGGAGATTAATTGCAGTTAATTATTAGAAATTTTTTTAGCAATTACCCTTTGATAGATTAGGGGATAGATTTGGCAATCGTCAAATCAGCAGTTGCCAGATTACACCAGATGTTTGCAATTAATCTCGAAAGAGACAAATATTTACTCGTTATTGCTTCATATAAATTAAAAATTATTGCAGAATTTATAAAACAGTATAATCAAAATATACTTTTTAAAAGCTTTATCTCTTTATATTTGAAGCATATAACATATGCGTTATAAAAACATGCCAACACTGCCAAACCGAAATATTTTTGACATTTGCGACTATATTCAACTTGTACTTTCGGTAAACTCATGGTACAATGAATACACAAGGTATGATATTGCGCATGACATTTGACAGCTGGCCCAGGAGTGTGACGTAGTTAAGATCGCCTGAACCACCTCGAACCCATTATTACAGCTTAACGTACACATTAATTTTGAAATTATGGTTAAAAAGTGATCTAATTTTTTTTAAATGTTTTGTTTTGGTTATAATTGAATGAAAAATATATTTTCAGTAGCGTAAAACCTTTACTTCTCTTAGAGATTCAGGCAATTTTTGTTTTTGTTTTCATACATATAGTAATAATATAAATACTCTTTTTGTATGCAAATCCCTTGAAATTTAAAAATTTTCTGCAGAGGAAATACTGTGAATAGGTAAATAGTAGTAGATTTGCTTATTCTGATTCACTGTCACTCACTTCCAAGCAGTTTTACTGAAATAAAAACAAAATAGAGTACAATAGAGAAGAATCTGTTTTACAATTCAATATGGTTTTTTAGATGAGTTATAATGAAATTTAGTAAAATAAAAAATATACACATTACTATAACCTACCGATTATTATATGCAAAATTTACTTATCAAACAATATAATAATATGAAAATAAGACACAAATTAGTTCAAACGCAAAACACAATAAATATCGACTTCAGACGACTTTACAGCGGCAAGACAGAAAGCTTGTATAAAAACAAAAGTTCAACAATAATATCGGTTATCAATGGTGACTATTGCAAATTGCAAGTTATGAGATAATAAATATATTTTAAAGTATCTTAATACTGACTGAGTCATCTATTTTATAATAGAAAAATAATTTTGATATATGCTTATATATGACTGTGTCTTTATACAAATGGTGTTTAGTTACTATTTATTTATACTGTATAGTATATAGTATATAGTAGTTATTTGCCATTGTATATCTGGTTTTGTACCTTTTTCAAAGTACGCTGTGCAATTGCTTGTGGCAATAGTGACAATGAAGATAAAATCTTTAGGTTTCATACATTTCCTAAAGATAGCGTGACCAGAAAACTGTGGATTATATCTTGTTGTAGATAGGATAATTTTAATTGTAATACTGCAAGAATTTGTTATACATATTTTAAAACTGAAGATTACCAAAGAAATCTACAACAGGAACTTTTAAATTACGTTTCTAAAAAGGGTCTAAAACTCAAACCTGAGGCAGTACCTAGTCTTTATTTGCCTAAATCAACATCGGCTACCCTTTTAACCAACCAAAAGAAACGCGTACAAGGAGGCGAACACAGAGAGTCCAAAAAGTATGTTGAGCAGCTTTTTACTACTTCTAGGTCAACGACGTAAGTCTAAATCTTTATTTTTATTAATTATTAGTCATGAAACCTTAATGGTTTTTTCATATCGATTTGTTAAGTAAGAAATTAGCCTCAGCCTGCTATGCAATTTGCAATAAGAACTGTTTCGGAGGAAATCAATTTAGCATCTTCCAAAATAACATATTTTTCTTTGTTAAATCATGTTATCATTATTAAAATATACAATGTTATCATTATTATAAACAATACCAAGATAATTTTATGTGTGAATATTACAAAAATGTCATTTTAAATGTTGTGCAATATTGTGTGCCCTCACTACACTCATATTCGATGGCCAGCTAGCTCATTCGATATAAATAAAGTTGACTTTGTCATTATATATTTTGATTTTGTGTTTAGTTCAGTAGGTATATATACGTACAAATTTTGTGTACCTCCATTACCACTTTTCTGTATCTTTTTTAAACATCTGAAATATCGAACTCTGGAGTATAAGTTAATTAACCTGTACCTACGTGTAATAAAAGATAATTAAAACTTGTCTTATAAAGGATATCTATGTTTTATAAAGGATAAATATTATAATATCATAATTGTATCATCTCTTTATAATTACTATAATTAAATTAGCCAAATTATATAAAAAAACTTAAAATTAAAAGTCTTTCCTATACAACTGCATTCAAATGTTGCGGGAATAAGCGATCTTGACTACGTCATGCGCGAAAGCGAACCGATTTTGGAACATTATGTATCATACCTTGTGTATTCATTGTACCATGCGGTAAACTCAACCCAGAAGTTTATTATTCTGTGATATTACTATACGCTGATTTGATTCTGTGCTATACCACCGAACGGCGTTTGAAAGTTGAAAGGATACTCGCTAAAAATGGCTAGGTAAACAAATAATGACAAATGGTGAGTCAGGGCGTGCCAAAAGAAAAGTAAAATATGTAACAAAGAAGTTTTAAAAAGAATCAATAAATTACACTGAAATCTTAAAACAATATAGGAGGTACTATAAAAAACCCATATAGTAAAGATAAAATGGCAATTAGAATATTTTAGGTGCTGACTGAACGTCTTACAAATCATATCAATATCAAATGACAAAGACAAATATTAAAACAGCTGATTATTGAACTTGTCATATTTGTTTATTTGATTGCTTATGGTTTTCCAGAATTAGGAATTAGGATCATTATAATCTCATTTGATTTCGTCACAAATGGTATACATAACATTAATATTTATTTTATATACTAAAAATGTTTTCTAGGTCACAAAGGGTGAAATATCAAGTGCATTTCTATTAAATTTTTCAAATGACAGAAAGTCTAGGTTGACAAACTCTTCCTAAAATTATGGCAGGTATTTCTTGTTCAGGTTTTACTTTTTATAATGAATTTGATTCCGCAAATTTGGCCAAAGTAGAACATGTGCCAGGCTCAAGCCATGAAACTGGTAGGTTTAGTATAAAGTCATAATCCTATTTACCATATACTAAACTAAATTTATTTTGTAGCTTCAAAACATCATAAAAATGCTTTGGTGCAGGAAATTATTGATGCTGAGTTTAATCTTTGGACAAAACCTGACTGCTATGGCACTGAATTTGAGAATGGGAATAGGACTTGGTTTTATTTCGGTGTAAAAGGTAGATATATTTTTTAATGTACATACTTACAAAGACACTGTCATAATACTGGAATTATTGTGTTTTGCTCACAATCTGGCACTTCCTATTGAATATGTATCAAACAATAACTGATTTTATTATAAAAAATAATTTACACAACTGATAAAATCACTTTTTCCAATTAACCCTATAATAATTATACTAGGTAATTATATAGAATAGAGGGCAGGGCAAAAATTGAAAATTTTTATAATTTAGCAAAGAAAGTATAAAAAGCTCAAATTTAACTGTTAACAAAATAAATCTTAAGTACCTTGCTTGTGACCAAATTTGTAAATTGGTCTTGTAGCAAACTGACGGACAAGTATTTTTGAAATCTCTGGGATTTTTAGTATTACCAACCAATAACAAATCTAATTTATGTATTCCAGTAGCATTTTAGCATATCATAAATTTTTGAGCTATGCTCTAGATTCTATTTTTACTCACTTTATGACCTGGGAGCTCACTTCTTTAGACCATATAAATGTTTCGTTATGCAACAATCTTCAACACAAACCACTCTCGTCTCCATTATAGATTTGGTCAGGAAGTTAGTTGCTTGACAATTTTTCATCCAATATAGTTAGTGGTCCTGGCAGAGGGTGCCAGAGTATTGGTTGTGTCAGTTTATTGAAATGTCTAATTAGTGAGATTCTACTTAATATGTGAGAATATTGTGAATGTAATTTCTGAGATGGTTCCTTTTTGAATTTTACCAAGGATTTGTGTAAAATTAAGAAAAAATGTTTTCAAAAAAGCAAAGTTTTCATGCACTTTTTTATATAATCATAATATATAATTCTAAAATGTGAAATAAAAATTATAGCACCAAGAAATATGTAAATCTACTTTAATATTTTTCTTTAATGGTACTGCCTCTGTTGGTGATTTCTTAATCTCATTGTAAATTTATATATATATATATATATATATATATATATATATATATATATATATATATATATATATATATATATGATTTACATTATCTAAGTTCTTCTAGATTACATAAAAACATAAACTCTACAAATGGACATTTGAAAGAATGCTTTATTCTTTTTATGAATTTTTTTTTGTAATTTTAAGTAGATTTTATTGTCAATTATAGTTGTAACATTAAACTTATGGTTTTTTGTACCCTTATGTATTAAATTGAAGTATTGTCAGTGAGTAAATAAATAATTCTCTTTTGTTTCGGTAATTTGATTTTTATGTGGAAAATAAAGAAAAATTGTTAACTACTTCAACTAGCTGATAAAATATTTCATAGTTTTCTTGTGTCCAGTACAGCCATCACAGAATAATGCAACTCTGTTATTTCTTCAGGTGCATTATCCCGAATAGTCCAGATAAATGCTGAGAGTTGTTTTTTTCTTTATTATCCCTGTTAATCTCCATATAACCATTCCTTAATTTAAATTTTCATTAAAATATAAATTTCTTAAATATAATTTTTGTAGCTCCAGGCCCTGCCATGTTAGTAAAATTCAACATTGTTGATTTAAATCGACAAGGAAAAATGTATAGTCAAGGAATGGCTCCTGTATATAGAATAGTACCAGGTAAACCAAGATGGGAAAGGATATTCGACAAACCTACACATTGTGTAAGTTTTAATAATTTCCGTTTTTAAAGCTATTAAAAAATGTTGCTTTATAATGTAATTTATATATAGGTAAACATATTAAAGATGTTCTTTGCTACGCTTATATATTTCAAATATTTAAAAAAAAACTGTGGTAAGTTTTAGTTTTTTGTAAGCATATTTTAGTTTGACTTGTCTATTCTGTTGTAACTGCTTTGCCAATTTTTGATAATTTCAAAACTTTCGTGTTAAATGAATGTACAACATAAGTGGAATTTGTTGGTCTAAACTCTGCTGATTAAATTGTTATGCTTTTAATTCTACATATTTAGTGGTAAAGATTAAATTTTTGCCACTCAATATTACGTCAAAGCTTTCGATCAAGGAATTATTAAAAAGTTTAAAACATTTTGCAGAAAGGAAATTATAAAAGATTGACATGGAAGAATAAAAATTTTCCCCTATAAAAATGCTTTGAATGCAGTTAGAATGGCAGACAAGGCTCAAAGAAATGTATTTGGAACTACAGTCTTGAAAGGAACTTTTGACCAAAAAGAACTTAAACTGTAGATGTTCAATTTGAAGATTATGTTATGTGTCCTGATGAACTAGCAATTTCTAGTACACTCACTGATGCTGAAAGAATTATTTAGTCAAGATACAGAAATTTCGAGATCCACGTAAAGACATCTTTGCAGTTTTTATTGATTATAAAAGTGCATTCGATACAGTACATCATGACAAGTTAATTAAAATATTAAGACGAGGTCAGAAAAATTATATTGTCATCAAAAAGCGACCATTAATGGGAAGTTGACAGTAGAGTGTAAAATTCTAAACAGAGTCAGGCAATTTTGTGTGCTGTCCCCACTGTTGTTTAATTTATATTCAGATAGAATCTTTAAACGGGCTTTCCACAACTTGGAATATGGTGTAAAAATTAATGGGAAACATAAATGCCTTGAGATACTCATGATACAGTTCCATTAAGCGATGACTTAAATGGGTTGCAATGTCTTTTAGAGTCTACAAAACTGATAAATATCATGAGATACTCATATGATACAGTTACATTGAGCGATGACCTAAATAGGTTGCAATGTCTTTTAGAGTCACAGTGGGACGAGGAATGGCACTAAAAATATTTGTTCTGAAACAAAATACATGGTATTTAGTCACTTATCTTATCAAAATATACAATTACAAATAGATGGACAACCAATACAATCCAGTTTTAAATATCTATGTTATATTACCTAACAATTAGATCCAGATAAAGAGATAAAATATTGAATTGAGTTGGCTTGTGCAAGTTGTTTAAAAAGGAAGTCACTCTTCTGTAACGATAATTTGAAACTTCAATTTATATGGACAGTTGTCTTATATGGTGTCAAAGTATGGACCTCAAAAATATCAACTAATAACTGCTTAGAGACTTTTGAAATGTGGTTGTATAGACGAGTACTTAAAATATCGTGGTCGGCGAAGCAGACAAATGAAGTACGTGGGTCGTCGAGAAAGTAAAGAACGATTGCGCATCACAGCCGTAATTTCGTACGCGTTAGTTACCTTTTTCTGTCGCATCGGTGTGAGCCAAGTCTCGTTACTGTGTGGTAACGCGTCTTTGTTCTATAACATTTTGAAATGGCGGCGCCCATTGAAAATCCCACCAAATGTGAAGTACGCAGAGCGGTTCGGTTTATAAATGTAAGGGCTTAATTTACGTAAACTTTATGACTAGGGGTGTCATCTTCTGAACGTAAAATATTTTCAGAGGGATGAGCAGTAGCGTTAGCTAAAATAAATAAACATTTCACCTCTTCGGGCGGTATTCCCAATTTATTCTCTTCAAATTTTCTCACTGCAGGTACAAATTCTTTAAAAAACCAATTTTTAAAAGTATCTGAGGTGAACCATGTCTTATTAGAGCTATAATATGAAATGGGCAGATGATGCATTATATTTTTTAAAACTCTAGGTTTACGAGATATGCCAAGAATTACAGGAGTCAATCTATGCGATCCATCAGCCTTAGCACAAAGCAGTGCCGAGATCCTGTCCTTGCTGATTTTGCTTCCTGAATTCGATTTTTCATATTTGGAAGCTTGTGTGCTTTCAGGCAAAATTCGCCATTACAAACCAGTTTCGTTAACATTGTAAATCTGAAATTCTAATAGCATTTCGTTACTTATTATGTTCTATTAATTTTTGCCTAAATTGTTCAATTTTTTCTTTTGGTGCACTTAAATCTTCACCATAAATTCTTTTATTCCTGATTCTGTGCCTTTTGCGAAAGCGCCAGAGCCATCCATCACTTCCTCTAAATGGTATGTCCATATGATGTGTTAATATAATTGCAGCAGATTTCAGTTCAACTGCTCGAACTGGACCTCATTAGAACGTTTTTGACTGTACAATTTTAAGATTGCTTCTTCCACTGAAGTTCCACGAGCCAATTTCATCTGATTTCTGAGATTGCTCTTGGTCATTCTGTGTGAGTGACCACATTTCAGCTCTGTATATTAAAACTGGTCTTATTAGTGAATAATTTTGAGGCCGTTTGGCTTCTCAGGCCATAGTAACACTTATTGGCAAGAACTATTCTTCTTTTGATTTCTTCGCTGACGTTGTTGTTCTTAGTAGTAACTAGGTTACTAGCTAACTGTATGAAGGTGTCTGAAAAGATGTCTTGGCGACTGAAAAGCTTCTGTCCATAGTTTCGTTAGTTTAACAAGCTGGAATGGTATTTGTAATTCCACCATAGCCTGGTACAGCTTCTGTCTATCTACTGAGTTATAGACTGCCTTGAAGGCCACGAATATATGGTGGGTATCAATATCAAATTCTAAGGTTTTCTCAAGAATCTGTCTCACCGTGAATATTTGATCAGTTGTTGATTTATTAAGTCGAAAGTCATACTGATATCCCTTACTTTTGTTCGGCGAGTATTCTTCTACATTTGATAGTATTTTGTACACATGTTGAGGAGGGTAATACTTCTATAGTTGATACATACTATTATGTCCAAGACGAGATTTCACTGTATTAATATATTGTCTATTATAATGCATACTTATGTTTTAATTAGTAATGAAAATGTGTAATTATTGTTAATCTTTTATATTTTTCAGCTTAATGATGACATATTCACTCTCAGTTTTAAATTTCGAACCCCTGATAATGTAGATAGCGTAGTATATTTTGCGTTTACCTACCCTTTTTCGGTAACAGAGCTAGAAAAGATGTTGACCAACGTAGATAGCAAGTATCTACATGTCAAACACGTCGCTGATGATGATATATACTACGTTAGAGAAACTGTGTGTCATTCTTGTGATGGAAAACCGATAGATCTAATAACGATATCGTCATACCATGGAATTTCAAAAGAAAGGGAAGAGAAATTGAAACATTTGTTTAATAAAAGTACTGTTCCTAGGCCGTTTAAATTTCCCGGAAAAAAGGTAAGCACTTTATTATATGGACCTATTCTATTATGACGAAAATAAACAGTATCTGATTGTAGAAAACACACAAAATATTTTTTTCTCTGAAAGCAGTCTGATTTACACCGGTCGTACTAGCTAATTGGCAGAAATTCGGCAGACCTGTTGTATTAGTATTGTATTTTGTAGAAAATATTACAACCTTAAAATTAGTTGAATTTAATAACTCATCATGTTACAAAATAATATTTACCATACGAATAAATGTAATAAATGTACATCATTTATTAAATCGAATGAACAACCACTTTTAAAATCTACCCTAGTAATTTGTAGCAATAAATTAATTTATGATCGCTTCCTTTTACTAAATGTATCATTAGTTAACTTGAATTTATGAATAAGTACCTAATTTAAGCAGTGGCGGCTTTTGGGGGTAGGCAGGATAGGCCGGGCCTACCCAATAATTTTAAGAGCTTTAAAATTGAAAAACATATATTCAAAAATTATGTTAATGCATGTAAATAACTTTTAAATTTACTAAATCACTCAATATATTAACGTCTGTTAAAACAACTATGTTACCACAGAAAGCATCGAATCGTATTCAGGCATTTTAAATATCATTAATAGGCCCGATCGTAACTGGCTACCCAGCTCACATAAGATCCCCGTACAAAAAGCGTTTGAAGTTAAGCAGCTTGCCGGACAACGATTTATATTGTCGTATTTATGCTTGCTGTTTAGGCACCAGACGATCGGGCCTACGTCGACCATCGTTGTCACTTGTAATGTAATTATCGAATTGTAATATAAATTTTCTTTTAAATTATGATAAAAAAATATGTAATAATGTATAATTGTAACATATTTTTAAACAAACAACACAATTGGAAACAAGTGCACGGTTGCCCAAATAAATTTAAAAAAAAATTGGTAAAATTCGAAGAAAAAAAATCCCATTTGCATGATTTCTATATCGCCTGATTGTATGCAACTTATATATGTGAGATTGATTTATAACTGATACAATAAAAATGAGTTTTTATGACGCTTTACCAAGTTGCAGTAATAGTAATGTTGATAGTGAGTGTTTGGACATTGTTGTTTCACTATTGGAATCGCCATTATCTAGAAGAACTGAAATTGATAGAAAAAAAAATTATTATGAATGAAAGGCCTACTCTAACATTGCTTATTGACAAAAAAGATGGGAAAAAGGTGCGTACTTTTAATTGCTCTTGGTATGATGTCTACAAATGGTTGTCTGGAAGTATTACGAAAAACAGACTATATTGCTGACCGTGTTTGTTATTTTCTAATAAGAAATGTGTAAGGACTTGTGAAGGATACTTGGATTTAAAAAATATGTCTGCCTCCTCAAAAAACCATTCCAGTTGCAAGGAGCATTTAAGTAATTTCCTGTCCTTTAAGGAAGTACAGAAGAAGGCGTTTTCTGTTCGCAATTAGATACAACGCAGAAGTTAAAATGAACAGAGAAATCATTAAAAAATTAGTTAGGGGGGGGGGTCATGACCCCGTGACCCCTCCCTCTGGATCCGTCACTGATTACACATAGCTATATGTAATTTGCTGGCTTGGCCTACCCAAAATTTTACCACACCAGCCGCCACTGAATTTAAGTATGCATAAGTTATGGTTTGAAACAAATAAACGTTACTACCGTTTATGCGTAGTTATATAAGTTGATGGCGTAGAAAAACGGTTGGGGATCATGCAGGACATTAACAATGACGAAAAGGGTATATTGATAAAGATGGTAGGTAAGGAAGTAATTTAAATGTCAAATAATTATTTACTGTATCCGTTTCTCCAATCAGACGCAGTGGACCTTCCGAAATAGCTACTTTATATATTATAGTTAAATAGATTGTAGTATTTCTAATAATTCTATTTTATCTATTATTTATTTATTAAAAGGTTCTTATTTTAATTTATTAAAAAGCACGAAAATTTATATCAGTTTATTTAACCATTAATAATACATAATTTATTTTATACCAACGCTACAATTAAAATCGCGGGCGCGGGTCTTCAGAATTTAACTAACTGTCTTCAAAATGAAAGTTCCCTCATATTTATACGAAAACAGCTGCTCTAGAACCCCATGGATGTTGACCTCAATTGACCTGGTTTCTCCTCGAATGGACAGGCCTAATTCCGGAAGATTCGAATGGAACCAGTTTTTTTATTACTTGGAGTTTATGCCAGCTGGTCGAAGGGTCTCGTACAATCTAAAACATATTAGTGAATAAACATGTTTACAGGTTTTTAATATGACTCATATTTTTACGTAACAAGATGTATCATTTTTGGCAGAAATTATTCATTCATTCAACTCATACAACAGAATTAGACGCAAAAGCGAAGAAGATCTGGAAGGTACCCAAATTGGTTTTGAAAATGCTATGGGAACTAGGGAAGCATTTGTTGCGCTAAATATCCTATTACCAAAATGCCGTGATGAAAGAAAATATGTATTTTCATGCTTTGTGGACTTCGAAAAGGCATTAGATAAAGTACAGCATGTAAAATTAATGCAGATGCTAAAAAATATAGGAATAGATGACAAATATATTCATGTCATTAAAAAGCTGTATTCGAATTAAACTGCTATTGTAAAAATTGGAGATAACTATACCCACGAAATCTCCATACAACGAGGAGTCAGACAAGGTTGCATTTTGTTCACAACATTGTTCGATGGTTTTTTTTTTCTGATAAGATAAAGACTTGTAATGTTCAATGGTTACTCGAACCAGTTATTTAAAAAGGCACTTGAGAGACATCCACATGGAATAAAAATCAACGGGGAACTACTTTATGTAATTAGATACGCGGACGATACAGTAATTTTGTCAGAAAATATTGAAGGTCTCCAAATTCTGCTTGATCGTATTCACGAAGTAGGAGCGGAAATGGGCATTAAAATAAACTCAACCAAAACCAAATTTTTTAGTCTTTGGTCGGAACCCACATCCAGATGCAATTCAGTTGTTCAAGAGTTCAAGTTGAAAAAGTTCACAAAATTACATATTTTTGAACTGTCATAACGGACCAGATAGAAATAAAACGAGCAATAGCAATGACTAACACTATTTTTATTAAAATGAAGATATTTCTTCATAATAATCACCTCAGTTTAGACAAAGACTAAGACAAAGAGTGGTCAAGTGCTATATTTGTGTACCCCGGAGGTAAAGGACACTATGTCCATTTTTATCGAAATTTAGATTATTGCACTTTTGAATATAACTTTTCTGGCTCTACACATAGGTAAACCATACTATGTCCAGAGACAATTTTACGGCAAGTTACCGACTTTTTAATAAACACCAAGTCCACTTTCAGTCAGAGGTAAACAACACCATGTGAACTTGGTGTTGTTTACCTCTACTATATGTGTGCACAGTCATTTACCATCCGGACGTAGTGTTATGTACCCTTGTACACTTCCCGTCTGGGAAATAAAACTGGTACACTTTTTTTCCCAATGTAAACCAGTGTTCAGACTGGACACAATGGTTCCTGAAACAATTCATTGTTGCCATCACAGATAACGGAATTGCACTAAATCTAAATAAAAAATAACGTTAAAAAATGTATTCAGATAAATATTATTTTCATCATTAACAACAAAAAACGGTATCTAAAAAATTTAATAACCAGAGAGACGGTTGAGTTAATGTCCAAAATGTTTGAAGAATTTTTCTAATAATGGAGATATGACAAAATACTATTATTTCAGCAGATTCGAATTATAATACATATATTTAAATTCCACACTTGTTCACTGTAAAAGTTATTTATTTTGTATTAATTTCAAATTAAATTTTTAATTTTTCCAGTGTGTTTTATTTATTATAGTATGCCACAACTCAATACAGTTTTGTGCTACACTTTACGAGAAACGAATGACACCTCTCGATTTGAAATTAAACATAATAATTTAAAGTCATGTATAAATTTTTTATTATTTAACATTATTTTAGAATTAAAATATTTTCATAAATTATAATAAAACACGATTCAAGTAGCTGGTTTGATATAATATATTCGTTGTTCTGGCAACGTTGCCCTAGAAATAAGAATGACGTATGTGACAAGATCAACTTACACAGCTTAAAAAACACGATTGTACCTGGTGGAATTGTCATGAACTAAAATCATGGAAGTGGACGAAAATGATAATTTGTTTGGAGATGAAAATTCGGATATTGATAAAATCTATGAGCCTCTAAGTGGTGAAAGCTTAGAATCGGACGACAATGATATGAGACGTATAAGTAAACCAGCGAAAACAAAGATAAAAGAGAAAGCTATTATTACTCCTACGACTAGGGAGGCAATAACAAAAAATCTTCTTTATCCCTAAGCAGTGATGCAGGCAATTTCAATGAACATATGAAGTTATTTTAGAAGAAGAGAAAAGTGTTAAAAGAAAGGTACAAAATATAACTAAGTGCGAACAAAAAGGTAAAAAACGTGTAGTAAATGAACAAAATTGGGCCTGTAATGTTCGCAAACGAAAAATAGCTGGTGGGAAAGAGTATCTCAGTAAAAGAGGCAAAAACATGCCTGCAAAAATGTTAAAGCCTCCTTGCATGTGTCGCATGAAATGCTCTGAAAGATTGCCAGAATACGGAAGACAAAAAATTGTCAACTCATACTGGACTGAGACAGACGTTTCAGATGTTAAAAAGCAACTTATCTTCTCATGTGTCGACATCCAACCTACTCTTCGATCAAGAAAAAAAAAGACCTAAATTTTACCAAATCTAAAAATAATACACTACACTACCATTTTACAGTGAACAATCAGCGATTGAAGGTGTGCAAGGTTATGTTTTTAAACACACTTTGTGTATCTAATTTAGTAGTACTAAATATGTTGAAAAAAGTTGAGCCAGGAGGTTTAATAAAAGCTGATCAAAGAGGTAGACACACGCCAATCAATAAAACTCCTACCGAAACCATAAATGGTATACATCAACATATTAAATCATTCCCAAAGTACGAGATTCATTATTCCAGAGAAAGGAGTAAGAGAGATTATCTGTCGTTCAACTGTCTTCAACAATCTGTCCTTCAAGTTGTCGTTTAAACCACCCGAAAGAGACATTTGCGATACATGCAGTACATTCACCGCTCAATTGAAAAATAATCTTACTGCAGATGAACTAACCAGTGTACAGGCTGATCATGATGCTCACCTAATTGAATCTAAAACTCGGTATAACTTAAAACAATTGGACTTTATAATGGCTAAAGAGTCACCAAAATACAAAGTACTATCTGGTGATTTGCAAAAATGTTTGCCTTCACCACTAACAAACAATAATTGTATTAGTTTCTACAAAAGGAAGCTTTGGACTTTAAATTTTACATTATATGATGCCAGTGATTCTTTTGTACAATGTATGATGTGGGACGAATCGAAAGGGGCCCGAGGTGCAAATGAAATTGCCTCGTCAATTTTGAAATGGGCTGACAATACAATTCCAGGTAGTCAAGTAGAGGACATCACTCTTTGGATAACTGCTATGGACAAAATAAAAATATAAGTATTATAATGTGCTATTTTTGGATACTGCATACGTACCCTCAAATAAAGACGATCACTCATCTCAAGACGATCGAAAGAAAAAGAAAGAAACTCTCCAATTTGGCCATTATAACACCATGGGACTGGCAACAACTAGTTAGGCAAACATCAGGTAAATACACAGTGCACAATATGGAACTTGCAGATTTCAAAAACTTCAAAACGCTGTTTTGTCTCCTCCTTTCGTAAGTAGAAAAAAGAATGTTAATAAAGACCCTGTTCTACTGTCAACATGTGTTTTCCTACAAGTCCAACAAGAACACATTGGAAAGCTCTTATAAGACCGATTTCAATAATCAAAATATGTATGAAGTGGACTTCATGAGGTATTGAAGACAGCAAGTAACGTTTCCAGCCCAATTAAATCAAGTCTCAGTAATCCCATTACCAATCACAAAACAAAAGTACAATGACTTAATTGCACTACTGCCTTTTGTTCCGTCAGTTTGTCATGCGTTTTATCAAAATTTAACACATAGCGATGTAGCCATAAACGATTGCCCACAAGAAGATGAAGATGATATGGAGCATCTTTAACAATTTTGAAACTTGTCGTCTATAATTTTACTCAATTATTATAACATTATAATATTTACCTCTAATAAAATAATAGTATAGGCTGTTTAATGTGTTTGTATTGTTTATTTCGTAGATACCTTAACATGCAATGCCACTTTATTTAAAAAAGTTGTTAGAGGTAAACAACACTATGTCCAACTACACATTTTTAAACAATTTTTAAATAATGAACGGTAAACTTCAGGTATATAACACTTCATGGAAGGAAAAACGATTATACACACCACAATAATAATATATTAATCTTGGTTAAATATAAAAAATATTTGAGTATTTACTGATAACAAATTTAAAAAATTTTAAAACTACTCTCCTGAAAAAGTAAGAAAATGGACATAGTGTCCTTTACCTCCGAGGTACCGATTTGGTCTGTACTTTTGTATGGCGCAGAAGTCTGGATACTATAAGTATAAAGCATGAACAGATTTGAAGCATTGGAAATGTGGATTCATAGACTGATGCGGAAGATACCTTGGACAGCAAGAAAAACGAATGAGGAAGTACTAAGGAGGGTCAACAAAGATAGAGAATTGCTAAAGACTGTTAAACACCGGAAAATCTCTTATCTGTCACATATAGTGACGGGAAATCGATATAGAATACTACAGCTGATACTTAAAGGCAAAATAGAAGGCCTTAGAGGTGTAGGAAGAAAACAGGTTTCTTGGTTAAAAAACCTTAGTGAGTGGACTCAGATATCAAATGCAGAACAATTATTCCATTTGGCAGAACATCGAGAAACTTTCGAAATGGTGAGTGCCAACGTCGTATAATTCTGATATGGCACATGAAGAAAAACAATTACTCATACAAAGTGCAGCGAGACCGTGATTATTTTTAAATAAATCCAAAATTTTTCGCAATGAAGATAAACCTTGGAAGCTGATGAAGTACACTGAGATATCTTGTGTATGTATTTAAGGTTCATTCGACTTATATTGTATGTGCCTTAAGTAATGAGGCACTGGTAAATATCTGCATTCCAAACTGTAATTATTTGTGCAAATTATTCTAAGGCATTGTTACAAAAATTCTGATGTTTTATATCAATTTTTATCTTTTTTTTCAGGTAATATTCGTATCTGCCAGAGTTCACCCAGGCGAGACACCTTCTAGTTTTGTATTTAATGGTCTGTTGAGTTTACTGTTAAGTAAAGACGATTTGATAGCACAGACTTTACGTAAAATATATGTATTCAAACTGATACCATTTCTAAATCCAGACGGCGTCTCGAGAGGTCATTATCGAACTGATAGTCGTGGGGTGAATTTAAATAGGGTTTATCTCAATCCTAGTTTAACCGATCATCCTTCTGTATATGCTGCTAGGGCTTTAATAAGGTAAGATATGTTTTGTTTTTACAATTACTTACTTAATACGGACAGTAACTTTCTGTTTATCAATCCCAACAAGAATGGACAGTAAGTTCGGCAATTTTATATATATAGGAGCCAGATGAATTGTATATTTCATTTTCTTAACACCTTGACAACTAAGCTCAATTAGTGAGATACAAAATATTTTTTATTCTGTAATTTGTACTAATAATACTTATTGTGGCACCCTGATGATAAAAATAAAGATTTGCGAAAGCTTAGTTAACTAAAAAGAGTACTTCTTTCTACTCTCTTCCGCTTCATACCCAAGTATTTGTATTTGTATTCTAACTATATATATATATATATATATATATATATATATATATATATATATATATGTATATATATATATATATATGTATGTATATATATATATATATATATATATATATATATATATATTTATATAAACCCTATTCATTGTACAACTTCCCAATCATCAATAGAACCACGTGTAAGTCAAACAGGGTCGTACTGATGTACGACCTATGTATCATATGATTTTTAAAAATATTTACTTTTGAAACTGTTAGTGTAAGAATCTCTTGAAATTTAATCATTATCACAATTAAACTAAACTCTAAAAAATAACACGACCAGTAAATAACTTAACAATAACTATAACATAAATATAACACAATATATTAACTTAAAAATCAACACGATACAATTTGAATTTAAAATGCTGACAAGTTGGGATCTGTAACATGAGAATCTGACTCGCTTAAGGTAATAAATTATATTGAATAGCCTCTTGACGAATGAGACGGCGAATATCAACACGTGTTCATGTTTACTGATGGGAATTTGGTAAACGAATGAACTTTATATATATATATATATATATATACACTTCTCCAAGAAATTAACGCACCACTTTGAAATATTAAAATATTTTATTAGCGTTAATAAAAATTTTCATTGTAATGTTATATTTTGCAAGCCCCTTGTATATGCTATTCGTACACTCTATATTTATTGACTGTATTTTATCGCTATAGTTTTTTTTTGCAACAAAACAAAAAGAAGCAAAAAATGTACTAATTCTATAAATATATTAATTTCCAACTGTTCAGTAATTTTATTCGGCTACTGTTTAATTGTTGATTATTATTAATTGTGTTTATTATGTAGCGTCAATCACGTAATTTAACCCGAGATGAATGTGCCCAAGCAGTGATACTGTCGGAAGAAGGTTGTAGTTACCGAAGAATTGGTCGTCGGTTTAATGTGTCCCACACATCCGTCTCACGGGTGTTAGAAAGATTCCTCGAAACAGGGGATCATACTCGCAGACCAGGGCAAGGACGAAACCGGGTAACTACCCCTATTCAAGATCGATTTTTAAAAATTTCTGCTCTTCGACAACGTTTTGTAACAAATCGAAGTCTACAAATTCAGCTTCGAGACGTGCATGCTATACAAATTAGAACTGAAACTGTTCGCCAACGACTTAGGGAATACAACTTAACACCTACGATTGCCGCCCGAGTTCCTCTATTAACTGCAGAGCATCGAAGGGGGAGACTACATTTTGCCAGAGAACACGTTAATTGGTTAGAGGCTGACTGGGAACGAGTGCTATTTACTAATGAATCCCGATTTTGTTTGTACAATAACGACAGACGTGTGTTGCGACGACCCAACGAACGATATGCTCAGTGTAACTTCTCACACACCACATTTTTTAGTGGAGGATCCGTTGTGGTGTGGGGTGATATTTATTTGACCGCACATACGGACCTAGTGGTCATACAAAATGGAACTGGTACAGCTGAAAGGTACATATTGGAGATCCTGGAGCAACATGTATTACTATTCGCTCCTTATATCGGTGAAAATTTCTTACTAATGCAAGATAATGCCAGACCTCACGCTGGACAGATCGTCAGACATTATCTAGAAGAGGTAGAAATTAACACTATGGAATGGCCAGCACATAGTCCGGATTTAAATCCGATTGAAAATCTCTGGGATATCCTTGGTAGGCGATTAGGAACAACACCCATCCAACCAAACAACTTACAGGAAGTGGGAGAGAGGCTGATCCAGATTTGGAGAGATCTAGACCAAAATGAAATACGGCAATTAATTTTAAGTATGGGCCAACGATGTGAAGCTGTTATACGTAATAGAGGTGGAAACACTAGTTATTAAGACTTTTTTC
Source organism: Diabrotica undecimpunctata (assembly GCF_040954645.1). NCBI lineage: Eukaryota > Metazoa > Arthropoda > Insecta > Coleoptera > Chrysomelidae > Diabrotica > Diabrotica undecimpunctata. The sequence goes on along the minus strand of NC_092804.1, from coordinate 45,556,455 downwards.
ATATTTCAGTTTACTTTTCTTATCATTATTTTTTTAGAATTTTCCGTTTTATTTTTTTTTTCTCCTGTACTTCAACATTTTCTGATGATTAGACAAATTATTATAATTACTAATAAAATGTAGAATAAATCTGGTGAAGTTTTATTTTTTATTCTTTGCCTGTTTACAAATAAAATTGATTTATTGAAGTGGTGCGTTAATTTCTTGGAGAAGTGTGTATATATATATATATATATATATATATATATATATATATATATATATATATATATATATAGGTACCCTATAAATCTCACGTCGTTTAATTTGATGTGTCATAGGCTAGTTTTTATTTTGTAATCAGTCAGATTCCTTCTTCAGGTCAATAAAGCAAACTTACCTTATATTTACCTTAGGCTTTATTTATAAAGCAAATATGTCTATTATCATCCATAGTGTCATGTGATATGTCGTATGTCGCTATACGTTCCTTAATAACGAAGATGATGTGTAGTGCCCTTTTGGTAGTCTTTTTGTTGGCTTTTTCTATCTGAATAAATTCGTTATATCATCTGCTTTCATTTGCTATGTCACATGTTAGAATTCGATAGGTTGTTTATTTTGTACTCAGCTTGAGGCCTTCTTTAAGTCAATAAATCAAAATTTGTCTTATGGTAAATCTATTTTTATCCATAGTGCCCTATGATATCTCGTGTGTTTCTATACGTTCAATAATAATGAAGATAATGTGTAGTGCTCTTTTGGTAGTCGCCTTATTTGTTTTTTCTTACTTAATATATTCGTTATTTCTTCCCCTTTCATTTGCTATGTCGCATAAGTCAATAAATCAAAATTTGTCTTTTAGTTAAACTATTTTTATCCATAGTGCCCTATGACATCTAGTATGTAACTGTACATACAATAAAGAAGACACTGTGTAGTGCCCTTTTGGTAATCGCCTTGTTTGTTTTTATCTTAATATATTCTTTACCCCCTCTCCTTTCCACCGATGTATCATACGTCACGATCCGACGAACTATTCTACCCCCACCACAAACGTTAAAATAATGAGCAGAATGAACCTTAGCATTTTCTTATGGGTTTATCATGGGAAATGAAGCATAAACGATATAGAATCCTTTTTACGGGTATAGCTTTTGCTTAATTTTATTTAATTTTACGTAATTCTGTTTAACTTGATTATAATAACATTATTAATAAATTAAGCGACAGATCTTAGGCAAACCTGTTAACTTTGGTTCTATTCTGGTCCAAGGCTAGTAAATAGGAGTATATTTCACTCAAATGTTTAATATCTGATTTTTTGTTGATACAATTATCACACTCTGTTATGAAAGCCATTTCTAGAAATATTTTCTTACTATAGTTACTTTCAACACCTAAGATTTTAAAGGAATTATAATCCATAGTGTGATTATTACCATGTACATGTGTGGCAAGAGTGCATCTTCTTGGGTATAATCTACAGTCACTTTTGTGGGAGTTAATCCGATTTTTTATGGATTTTGAACTTTGTCCTATATATTCTTTATTTCAATCTGTACAAGGGATATTGTAGATTATATTTGTTGTTAATCCTTTAGGATGTATCCTTCAATCTTGAGAACACTTTTTTTTATGGTTAGAACTGTTTTATTTGAAATTTTTACATCTGTAACATTTTTAAATATTCTGGTTAAAGTTAGAGTAATTTCTTTGATATACTTACCGTATATCAATGAAGCAAATTTTTGCTGTCCTTGGGATGTAGTGTGTTGATTTATGTTAAAGTGGTTTGAATTGTTAATGGATCAATAGATGTGGTGTTAAATAGGATTTTTTGATCAGTGTATGTGGATAAGAATTATAAATAAAAAGTTTGTAAAGAATGTTCAGATTTTTTTGATGAATTGATTTATCTGATATTTGAATCACTGTTACAGATAAGTTGTTTACTAGTTTCTCTCTAACTATATGATTTTTAGGTTTTACCATTTTGGCTACGAAAAAGAAGACTATATCCCGAAATGTGATAATTGCAAAACATGTTTGCCAGGTTCCCAAACAGAAGGGTCGGAAAATGACGTTAAAGACGATGCCATAAGAAAAAAAGTCTCTCGAATATCTTTAAACGAAGACAATATCCCTCAAACGTGGTGCACAAAATGTAAGACTAACATAATTAAATTGGAAGATACCATGCCTGGAATATCTAGCATTATTCCTTCTTTCAACTTAAATACTGCGTTAGGTAGGATTGTTGGAGGTTCGAATATTGTTTGCATGTAACGGTTTTCGAAAAGTTGTAGCGAATAGTTGTAGATCTGGACACATAGCACAAGTAATTTATTATTAAAATGAATATAATCTAGAATTCATAAGCTTCGTGGGCATAACTTTATTGTTTTAACTTTAAGAAGCACTAACATCACACTAGAATGCAAATAACTAAAACAAATTTTCTATCCAGTGAATAATAAAATAAATTGATATAAGGCAGATATCGAGCACAGTTTTATTAATTAAATCTTGCCCAAGTAATTTCGCTCCCTATAGTATCTTCCGGGGCATTTCATCAATTTTGGGCTATCCAACAATTGTAGAATGTGATACATATAAAACTAAACATAAAGTTGAACATAACACTACACTAAACAAGTACAAACAGTTTAAAATTATTTAAAAAGTCGAAGCTACATTCTGGAATGTCAAGTATACCAGGCGACAATAAATTATTTTCTTTTAATCTTGAGCCAAACAATTCTGATTTTTCCTTTGTTAAACCCAAATCTTGCGCAGCTTGTGTAAACAACTGTGGTTTTAAATTTTCTGAATTACACTGAAATTCACCATCACTTCCTGGACCACATTCATCAGATTCTGATTCACTACTATTTAAAATGTTATCAATACGTAGAGAAGGCTCAGGGACTGGCAGTTCAGGTCCATGGTCTACCGGGCGGATAGCAGACGGGAGGTTAGGATAAACAATCACTTTCTTATTTTTGGAGTTTTATCCAGGAAAATCGAAAGTACAAAAGTAACAATCATTTGAATGATTTTTTTGCTCTCTCCATACCATAGGCACTGCAAATCTGAAAATTAACTATACAACTTTTAATGAAGAGGAAGAACAAAGAGTGTTGTACAATTCATTAACAGTGCTACCAACCAAGTAACATTAGATTTCTCTGCTCGTTAAACCAAATAAAATGTAGTTATGCAATTTTAAATGTTACATGGTGAAAGAATGGTGGGTTATACAGCATTTGTAATATGGTTTTATATAATATATAATAATATATGATAAAATACATAAAATAGAGGTAATTTTATCAAAACAGTTTTTTCATCGTTGGACTGTGTTATTTTTGTTAAGTTTAATTTGACAGTATTGATAAGACTCTAATTTTATGACACTAAAGTCAGTCATATTAAATATAAAAAACAAAAAAACATTACTTGTACTAATTAATTATCACAACCGATATTTTAGGTTGACATAATACTTTGAAAAGTTGGTAGTTTTGCAGTAACTAAAGTAATTAATATTAATTATATGCCTTACAAAAAAGTCAGTGTAACGTTGCACTTCAGAAAAAAAGCTTTACATTAACGTATTTCTCAAAAACCGGTAAAGATATAGTAAAATAATAAAATAATCTTCCTTTTAGACATAAATATGGATCTGGTAACTTTTGCAACATTTTCACCAGCAGCTGAGATGCGGGATTCACCAGCAGACGCATTAGTAGCACTAATCAAAATAGTGGTTGCCCGCTTAGTTCCACAATAGAACAAACTTCACACCGATTTCGTTCCGTTTCACGATCTAAATGTCCCGCACCAAAACAAAATTTGACTCGGCGCTGTTTTCAAATTTTAACACGGTGTATTTTATTTTATTAAGAAAGATGCATGGGACTACGTTTACTACTTCACGTAGTTTATGATCGCGCGATCTTTCGTTACAGTTGTTTTATTGCGTTTCAGTCGTTTTTATTTTATCATACCTTTGCGCGATCCACTGCTTCGTCCGTAGCTCGCGATAAGAAGGCTATGCTTCCAATAAAATAAAATAAAAATATATTCGCCTAGCCAATGCTGTCCTTTCTCTGTTGTTTCATTTCTTGGATGGCGTAGAAATCGTATGTTGTGGGTCTGTTATATTTCATGTCGCCACCCTCAAGCTTCTCTTTCTTTTTTTATTCATATTCCGTTTTCTCGCCATTTTCATCTCCGAAGAATCATCTTGTTCTCCCGATATTTTTTTGCCCACTATTCTTCCTGTCATGATAAGTAGTAAGATGCTGTATCTTTCACTAAGCAATATGTGCCCCAAGTATTGCAGCTTTCTTTCTTTGACAGTTGTTTATTCTTCTTTTTCTTTCTCTCTTCCTTCTTATAAAACTTGCCCGTGCTTTCTTTATTCTTGTTACGAGGTCTTTGCAGAGTATTCGTTACTTTCAGATGTTAATGTTCCTAAAAAACATGGTATTTTACGTTTTCTATCGGTTTGCCTCCAATGCTTAAAGTTTCATTATCATTTTTGATTTTCTAATACGCATGAACTTTGGTTTTTTAACGTTGAGCGACAATCCGTACTCCCCACTATATATTGATATATTGCCCATCAATATCTCCAGATCATGTAAGTTATCGGTAATTATTACTGTATCGTTTGCGTATCGAATATTGTTGATCAGTACCCCGTTGACTTTAATGCTGGCCGTTTAATTTTCCAGAGCTTTATTCATAATTTCTTTCGAATATACATTAAAAAGTAGAGGCTTCCCTTAGAAGCACTTCCCTTTATATTTTATATCGCCGTATGTTTATGTTCCGATTTTGACTATGACCCTCTGGTTTTAATACAAAGTTAAAATTAACCTTATCTGACCGGATATACCGAAACATTGGTAAAATCCGGAACACAATCTTTTTAATTGTAAGTTGTTCCATTTTAATAATGTTTACCAAAGATATATGAAATACATCTTTTAGTATATCTAATGTATATATATTTTTTATTCCTTTTTTGTTAATTTGATCACAGCGTACTTTGATGTGATTTTCAATCAAAAGACTACTAGTCTTTCCATATTATTGGTACCTGTGATAAGTCCGAAAGTTGTTATTGTCCTTGAAAATATGTAACTGGAGAGACGTTTTGGATTGTTAATTTCCGCAAAAACAGACATATTTGTTTGTTCTTCTGAATGTCAAAGGTATTCGAAGCATTCTACTTCATCATATCTCAATTGTATCAAATATTTTCCTATCTGCTGTTCGAATTGTCTAGGTTTCGAAGGCATAACTAAATATTAGGAAAACAAGTGTTTACACTAGATTGATCTTACACTAAATATACTATAAAGGTGTAGGAGCACTAACAAATCATGATTTTAACCATGTATAAACTACCTCATAAATTATATTACTAGACATTGTAGCATAAGCTACCACTGACACTAGGAATTAACAGCATACCGTATCATTTAGAAGTCATTATACGCGGAAGAATTTACTGTAACTTAGTTAGACCTCTGTGGTCTCGGTGTTACTGTTAAGCAAGGGCGTGCGCCAAGGAATTGTACGTACTTGAATTTATTCTTACATAGAATTAAAAACTTCTTGTGTGTAATGGTATATTTTATTAAAAAATATACCATTATACACAAGAAGTTTTTACTTCTATGTAAGTTTTTTTAACTATGGTATGCAGCCAACCACTGGGATTTTCCCCTTTTACTTGAATTTATTTATTTATATTTTATGATCAGAAGAATACAAAGATGAAATCCAATTAATAAACGTTAGAATGAAGTTTTCCAACAACATAATAATGTGAACTTTATTGTAATGTATTGAATTAATAAAATTAACCTCTGTAAAAAATGTTATAAAATTTAATGTAATATCTAAGAGCTTCCGGTTGAAATGGGGTTGCCAATCCTGAACTGAGCTCTTAATCTCACCCAATTCGTTTTTTAACGCAAACGAAGTTTCAAAGTAAAAACCTATGCAAAGGTCAGAAAAAATCATTCGTCAAAAATAAAAAAATTCTACATATCTGAATAATAAATAAAACAAAAAAAAATAAAAGTGTAAATTAATATTTTACTCAGAATCAGAATCTGACGTGCTGCTCTGATTAACTACGTTAATTATCAGTGGTTCAACTTGAGGCTCAATGATATTGTCAAGATCCCACATCTTTTGTTCGACTTTCTGCTGAACATGTTGTAGCCATTTTATAAATGTAATACTCGCGATTCCTTCATTAAAAAGATCTTTAATATCTGAGAATCTAAAAGTAGTATTCTTTTCTGCAGTATAATTTTTTAAGTCTGCCCAAATTAACTCAATTGGATTGAGCTCACAGTGGTATGGTGGAAGCCTCAATACTATTTGATATTTTTCTTTATCCATTTAATCTACAATAAACTTAGTGTATTCTTTTTTATGTTTATTCACAATAGTCAAAAGCTCAACTTTTAGAATTGTCAAAACTTATATTTTTTGATCGTAGCCAATCTTGAATATCCGCTTTCTTAGACGTGGTTGTCGTTATTTTTTCCACTCTCCTTGAGTGGTACGGTGCATTATCTAAAACAGTCACTGAATTTTATTCCATCTCATCATATCTCATCCAGGTAATAAATCTTACGACCATCATCTCTGTAAGATTTAATTTTCTTTATATATTCCCTACTTCACAAAACAATCTCATCTTTTTCTAACGACATGCTCTGCCTCTATCGTTTTTAATACTTAAAATTAAGCGTCTTAAGAAGTTTATAAAATGTTGTTCTTTTAAAAGTAGGCTGATCATTATCCTTATTAACTTCTCTTAAAACTTTGTTCACAGTAGGAATCTCGTTTCTAAAATAAAATGCATGCACCTTTTTTCTTATGAGTATTATGGCAGTACGATTAGCTCTGTCTACTAAATCGATTATTGTGTTGCGAGTCCGACTAACTTTTGGGTCTGAACATGTGAGTATTTTTATATTCTCTGAGTATACGAGTATTATAAATACTTCGTCTGCTCACACCTGACTTATGTGCAACTCTTATTACCGCTTCATCTATTGTTAGAGTAGGATTTTCTTCTATGTCACACTTATAAATATTTAAAATAATTTCTTTCGTTTTGACATCAAAATGTCATTTGTTTGTTCGTTGTCTTTGACTAAGAGTTATTTCGGAACCCTCGTCAGTAGTATCTGTGCTGGACATATTTGTTTTTTATTGTATACCTATTATTAATTGAACCTGTCGTTATTTAAAAATAATTATATGAACATAAGTATCTATAAAACATCATACTTATTTGACAGAATAAAATATAAATATTAATACTAATAGTTATTTAAAAACTAATAACCAATTTAGGAAATAAAAGTAGAAAATAAATACAACAATTAACAAGCAACGTTCATTAATTGCACTTGCAAAAAACTGAAACGCAAGCATCCTAAAACAAGTAGCAACTCTGCTAAGTGTTAATAATTTAATAGGAAAGCAAAACCGTACGCCTATGGCTTCTTACGTGTCTTAGCGTGATTCTGTTTATTCCCAGTGCATCTGTATATTGAATATACTGTAGTGTTTTTTGTCATATGTATGTTTTTTCATATTTTGGAGAGGTGGGAGATAGAGTTTCTTCCCATCTGTATACGTCGTCGATTTTGCTGTTCTTCTTCCGTTGTTAGTGAAGATGAATCATAATATATAAAACCACTTGTTATCCATGAATGTTCGGAGTCTTGAATATGTTCGTAGTCCTTGTTTCTCTCTATCCCTTTAGTTTTTTTAGTATAAATGCCTGCTGTTTCTCATCTTGGGATATAAAACTATCATACATCCAACTGAAATACATCCTTCCTACTAATCTAAAATCAGTCTCTTTATATATTCGCTACATGTCATATGGCGAATGTATGGATTAAATACATGTCATGGATTAAATATTTTTGGCAATAATATAATAGTCATTGTGATTGTCTTCATACAAATATTGGACTAGTTTAACCAGGTGATTCGGGATGTTTGTGTTAACAAGGATTGGCTAAAGCAAATGCCACTGTACGTTATCGGACTTCTAATCTACGAACAGAGAGAGATATATGAGGTTATATTCTCTTGAAATTCGTCTATAGTTATAGCATTCTATGATTTAACCTTTATTATCCAGAGGAACAATTATGAAGTTTTACAAACATTTCGCGGTTGTCTATACGAGGTAACGTAAGTGTTTTTTAAACCAGTTTCTTTCATTTTTTCACACACCAACACCAACACTTCATTTGGAATTACATATTACATCCATCCTATAGCTGTACATCCCAATTCGAGCCCTGGCGTCCCTCAGCAAACCTCTTCATTTGTTATAAGCTGTAGAATATTTCTTCCGTCCTCATCCACATCGTTTTCTCGGTCTCTCAATAGGTCTCTGCCCCTGCATTCTTGCATTCAACAGTGTCTTCGGAAGCCTGTTTTATTCCATTCTAAATAGATGGCCTCTCCATTGAAGACGTTGTAGGCGATGATACTAAGATAAAGGGTGGTTCTTTTTATATATTATATATTTCATAATTGTATCTGATTCTCCTCCTGTTGTTTTCCTTTATAGGACCTAGTATTCGTCTCAGTACCTTTCTTTCAATGATGCCCATACGGTTTACAGATTTTTGCGTCAATATCCAAGATTAACATCCATAGCTCACTATTCGGTCTTGTAGATTCGTATTTTAGTCCTTTGATGTACGTCTCGTGTACATATAATTCAGGAGCTTTAATGCTGTGATATTTTCTTTATATTAGTTTCAATTTCTTCTAACGTGATATCTGATTCAGAGTCTGTTTGGTATATAGTATTACTTGAATATAATTACCTCCACTCAAAGTGTAAAGTAAATTTGTAAATAAAAGAACCGTTTAAAAAAGTTAAATCTAATCTGTTGTTACTTTCAGGGCACAATTTTTGTAGAAACTGCGGAACACAACTACAACACACGCCGAGTAAAGAAGAAGTACAGTTCGAGAAGGTAGTAGTAGGAGCCCATGGTGATATAAATTCGAATGAGTCCGGCCTCTTTTTGTATATTGATTTGCACGGGCACGCCTCGAAGAAAGGTATCTTTATGTATGGCAACCATTTCGACGATATTGACAGGAACGTGGAGTGCATGTTGTTACCCAAGTTGATGAGTATGAATAACCACAATTTCCACTTTCATGCGTGTAATTTTACAGAGAGAAATATGTACCTGAAGTAAGTATACTTTTATTTAATTCTAGTCTCTTTTTTTCTGAAGTAGTTGGGGTCCTTCTGATGTTGCTAAACCAACTCTATTTTTCGCTAAGTGAAATTTTTTTGGGGCTATATAGATTCACGCTTATTCGCGTATGTTCCTTCCTTAACGTTTAGATTTCTGTACCATTCAAGAATATAGACCATATTGACCATTCAATCATTTTATCAGAAATTATTATAAATTGATATTGTCGTTTCAGGGTAAGGGTTTCGTTGTTCTGAATGTAACTCGTATCCAGTTATATACGTTATTTACCTATTCAAGATGTTGTAAGTGTTTGTCATCCGTAAGTTGGGGAATGATGTGTAACCGAAAGTCGAATTGTTTTTCTCACATTTATATACAAATTAACTTTCCACACAATTTAACAGACCTTGATCTTGAGATCTTTCGCTAGGAATAACAATAATCAGCGTATTTGATGGCCTTATTAATTTTTTCGTACATTAATACCATTTTGTTTTATAAATATCCCATTAAACACTTTGTTCGAATAAACATTAATCATTACATCTCTGGTTTGTAGACACTTTTACGATCCTGGTGGAATATAGATCTACTTCAGGTATATGCCATGACTCTTTCCCAACTCGTTTTAAGTAGGAGAAATTCCGTTTTAACCCGAAATTTCCTCTTAACACTTAAATTATCCTTTCTATATCATTATCTGGTGAATGGCAGCAGCAAATATTACTGTGAAGATAGGGAACACAGGAAATGATCCTGGGCCAGCCTATCATCCATACATCTAACTTTTGGCCTACTTCTACGTCTACATTCTCTGGGCTGTGATATATTGATTTGATCTGGTGTGATTGTGTTAATGGTCTTGTTTATTTCACCCTTTCTATTTTTATGAGATCCAATAGATATTTATACTCTGCTCACCGAGTCGTGCCCCAGTTCGAACTGTCTAGTAAATTTAGAGTTATTTTTTTGCTGTTTGTTAAATTTTGCTAGAAGTGGCTGAAAGTTACTATACAACCAAGTTCTTGTGCTCATAGCCAATATTAATAATTGTAATGTTAAGCAAACAATTATTCACATGCAGTTTATTCACAAAGTAAAACTGTATCAATTAAAACAAAGGATTAAATGTTTATTTTCTAATTTATTTAGTTGTCTATAAATTAATATTTAGAAATAGAAAGTCAATCAAAATTAATGAATATAGATTTCCCTTATTCATGTTTAATCTTCTTTTTTTCAATTAAAGAAGTCTGCAACAGAAAGTTTATTTCAGGTATTAATAAGGTGCGGTAGGTACTTGTGTGTTGTATGTTTCCGTCAAAATATTTCGAAGCTGAGTAAACTGACTAATATATTCTTTTTGTAGGGATAAAAGAGACGGAATGAGTAGAGCTGGTTCCGGTAGAGTGGCTGTGTTATCGTTGACTGGAATTATTAAAAGTTATACCCTCGAATGTAATTACAATACTGGCAGACTGGTTAACATTCTACCTCCTACAATTAGGGAACCTCACGGAAGAATGCACACCATTCCTGTACCACCCAAGTATACACCACAAATATTTGAAGAGGTAAGTTATTTAATAAATATATTATTTATTAAATTGGGACAATATTTAGTAAACTAAGTTTAAATTGGTTCTTTAACATTTCAAATATGAAATGATGATTTTTAAGTAGATATTATCTTCTCATCATCATCAACGTGTACACGTCCACTACTGGATATAGGTCTCTCTCAGTTCTTTCTATCTGTCTCTGTCCTGTGCGGCTTGCATCCAGTTACAGTTAACACGTTTCAGGTCGTCAATCCATATGGTTGGTGGTCTCTGCTCCATAGGTTCTTGTCTTGGCCTCCACTCGACAATACGTTTTGTCCATCGGTGTCTGATAATCTGGCGATGTGTCTGGCGCTCAATTCCATTTTAGCAACATGATTTTTTTGATAGCGTCTGTCGTTGTTGTTGTACGACGTATTTCTTCGTTTGGAATTCGATCTCTTAGTGGGGCACCCAACATCTGGCGCTCCATAGCCCTCTGAGTCACACGAATTTTGTTTACTACCTTTTTTGTGAGTGTTATGTTTCCGCTCCATAAGTGAGCACAGGTAACACACACTGGTCTAAGATTTTCCTTTTGAGGCATATAGGTAGGTCCGATTTAAATACATAGGTTAATCCTATGTGGCGTAGGAAGTCATATGTCTGGTTATCTCAGCCCAACCGAATTCCATGCCCTAAGTATTTATACGCCACAGTCCTTAATATTGTTTCCATCAATAGCAATATTACGATTTAGCACCAGATTAGTCATTATTTACGTCCTGCTCTTGCTCTCACAAATACTTGAATGCTCGCACTAAATGCACTAATCGTTCTATACATTTTACATGCCCTAATCAGGGTTACCAAGAATTGGAAAAGCAAAAATAAAAAATAAATGCGACAAAGAAAAGATAACGAAAGATGATTAGAAAAAACAAAAGAAAACGAGAGACAAGTGACATTATTATTTACTGTAAGAGTAGTTACTAGAAGGCTGTTTAGATAGATCGTTTATATAAGTTCTTTATAAGAATAATTACTGGGATCTAAGCTAGATTTCCACCAACTACTAGAGTAAGCCGGATTTAGGAGTAGCTTTGGAACGCGTACAACTAATAAAGTCCTCTATAGAGAAAGTTGAGCCAATAACAAGCTATTGATAATAATATTTGTAAACTTTGAGAAAGCATTTGACTCAATACCGCAAAGCTCAATGTTAAGAGCGCTTACACAGTGCAGTATTGATCATGGGTATACATATGTGTCTATTGATCATTGACACATGTTTCTTGGAGAATGGTATTAGGTAAGGAGATACCATCTCTCCGTAACTATTCACTGCTTTGTTGCAGACTGCTTTAAGAAACAATAATTAAGAAAATATTAGACTCAACATAAATGGGGAGTTTCTGAAAAACTTGATGTTTGCAAACGACATAGTCCTTATTGCAGACTGGGTAGATCATGCATGCCAGCTTCTTCAAGACCTTCAGAGCTCTTGTGAACAAGTTCGCCTTAAAATTAACTTTTCTAAAGCATAATAAATGACCAATCTGCTTACGGAAAACTGAGGGAAGTCTTTAGAGTCAGATATTAACATGTGCTTGAAAAGGAAGTTCTTTGATCACTGTGTCCTTCCGATTCTAACGTATGGAGCAGAAGCACTGACCCTTACCTAAAAAGTAATAAGTAAAATGAATATGTTGAAAGTATCCCTTAAAGACAGAGTCTCAAATCAGATAGATAGGGAAAAAACTGCTGTTACAGACGCAGTTAAAAGAAATGGTGAAATGAAATCGGGCACGCCATGTTGCCAGAGTCAGAGATGGAAGATGGACCAAGGAAATCTTAGAATGGAAACCTAGACACTATGTTTGTCTAAATCGAGAACATCTCCTAACAAGATGTTTGAACGACATCAAACGCATCGAGCACAACTAAATTCAAGCTGCTTAAGACCGGAAGCAATAGAATTATTTACGGAAGGCCTATGTTCGCTGGGCCATCTGCGAATGACAAACTAATGACATCCTTTTAGTTCAGTTTCTTTTCAATTAGTGCAGCCATATTTAACTACAAAAACGATCTTCATTGAGAAAGATATGATATGGCAAATGGATTGTATCTTAAAAAAAAAGAGTTTATTGGTGAATTATCGGTCCTACTACCCTACCTTCTGGTACTTCTGGCTTGATCTCTTTTAGTTCTAAGTACCCATCCTCTTGTTTGACTCTATAGAATATATTTAAGATGTAGAATTCTAATAGTTGAGAGTGTTGTATTGGAAATGATGTTTTTAATTTATAAATTAGGTATTCATGCCATACTCTATCAAAGTCTTGCACTACCTTTTTAGTTTTTTAAACAGTTTCGACACTACAGGTAGTAGAGATATGGATCTGTAAGATAATACTTCATTCTGTAGTATTCCTGTCTGTGCTATCATTATGACTTCTGTTATTTTCCCTTATATTGGAACATATTTTAATCTAAATGATGCATTTATTAGATTAATTACGTTAACTATTGTTGTTCTTGAAAGTCGTTTTTCAATATTTCTCCTGTCACCATCATTGTCAGAGGCTTTTTAAGGAATAACATTTTCTTTTATTTCCATTAGTTCCAGATCGTCTCCTTCATTCGACATTTAATGTATATTAGTAGTAATAAAATATTTGTACTAATTTTATAATGGGTACGTCCATGTTGAAGTGTACAGTATAACTTTAACTAGACAATCACCCTAGATTAACAAGAAATTGGTCGGCAAGCTTTTTTTAAGTAAAAAAAGATTGCTCGAGCGCTTCTAACATTCAAATATTACAAAATACCATTATAAACGAGCTGTTGAAATCCTGTTATTAAGTCCACTTTGTGATTACTTTTCATAGATTTATAGATACATGAATTGTGTAGATGCAAAACTCACATTCTCTAAATTTTCATAGATTTGAGTTATGTATATCAATGGATTTGTCTTTTAAAGACGAATCGAATCGTGATAATATTTTGAACCAAAACTCACATTTTAATATCGAAAAACATACTGAAAATGAAGTTCCGACACATAAGTCACATTATCCAACAGATGATTTGCAGCAAAATTCACATTCTCCAATTCGACCAATCAGAGTGCGTAAGGCGCATCATGTGATTGTCGTCACTCTGGTAATGTTTTGTTTACCTCACTTGTTGCATTTACATAAGCTTGTTAAGGTTTTTCTTCTTCTTCCTACTTTATAAATAGGCAAAATGCCTGTTTTACTTCGGTTTTTAGCCTCAATTGACGTTGTCTGACCATCTTTTCCTCGGTCGTCCCAATGATCTTCTTCCATTTGACGATTTGTCTCTTGCTATTCGTACTATTCTATTTTCTGTCATTCTTTCGATGTGTTGATTCCATTCCACTTTTCTTCTTTTGGTCCACGCGTTTATTTCCTCTATACCACATCTCGCTCGTATTTCCTCACTTCTTACTCTGTCTCTTAGAGTTTGGTTTGTTATTTTTCGTAAGACTTTCATTTCTGTTGTTTCCAGTAGTCTTTGTGTTTTCTCCGTATCTGCTCTTGTTTCCGCTGTGTACGTCATTATCGGTCTTATTGTTGATTTATATATCCTGGTTTTCGTTTCCGTTGTGAGGTATTTGTTTCTCCAGATTGTGTTGTTGAGACATCCTGCTGCTCTGTTTGCCATGTTTACTTGTTTTTGTACTTCTTCTTCCACTTTTTCGTAGCTTGACAGTTTTATTCCCAAGTATTCAGTTTCCATCACTTGTTCTATTATTTTGTTATTTACGACTAGTTTACATCTTCTCGGTTCCGCTGATATCACTATCGCTTTAGTTTTCTCTGTTAAGATCTCCATGTTGTATATGAGCGCCGTATCTTCGAATTCTTTAATTAATCTTTGTAGGTCATCTTCATTGTCGGCTGTTATTATGACGTCGTCGGCGTAGCATATTATCCTTATTTCCTTTTCTCCCATTCTATATCCTCTTCTTTTTTTTAACTTTCTTTATGATTTCATCCATTATCAGATTAAATATTAATGGGCTCAGCGAATCTCCTTGTCTAATGCCAGTTTCATACTTGATACGTTGCGATAGTTTTCCTTTACATCTTACCATAGCTATGTTATCTTTATATATATTCTCAATGGTTTTTACTAAATCTAGTGATATTCCCTTTTCGTATAATAAATGTATCGCGTCCCGAATTCTCGCTCTATCAAACGCTTTCTTCAAATCTATCAATATCTATCATATATCTTGTTAAGGTTGCAACTAGTAAAGGTTGACCAAGACTGTGAAGTCTTTAGAAAGAAAGAAAAAGATGTGTTCATGAAGAAACCGGCAAAATTGCATTTTAAACTGGAGACCTGCAAAAGGATTATTCTAAAAAATGGGAATTTGTTCTTATTCTCAAAAATTCTAAAAAAAAGGGACAAGAACTAAATATAAAAATGTTCCCGTTAGGGTTAAGTACACATAAAAGTCAGACATGGATGCGGAAAGTCTCTATCTAAGCCGGGAAAACTGCTTTTCAACATGAACCCAAACCAGTGAAGAAAGCTGACATCAACAACTTGTTGAAGAAGCATTACGGGGACCAGTGGAGGGACAATAAGGATTTACTCTTCTAAAAAAATGTCATCGATGGGGCTGTTGACAATGCAGAATCTGAGTCAGTTTGCGAACACATCGAAGAAGTCAACATCCTTAATGTTTAAAAATACGTTATTCTAAGCAGTGTATCTAAAACAATCAAAAAAGTCTGATTTACAAAACGAATAATAATTTGTTTTAAAGAGTAAAACATCATAGCACTGTAAATAAGTTTAATTATGTGTTAGAAATTAAATTAAAATAGCATAGCATTATAAATCACCGTATTTCTTTTTTGTTCTAGTTTTTAATTTAGTTAAAGTTAAAGTATAAATAAAGCAATGTTCAAATATTTTACTTCATAACTAACATTATCCATGAGAGTTTTGTGCAAAACTCACAGTTAACCACATTTTGGTCCAAAACTCACATTGTCGGAATTTTAAATTAAATTTTCATGGCCTTCAATATTAAACAGTTTTTCTCATTTTTCCGAAAGTTAAGAAACGTGGAGAACGTGAATTTTACATGTACACAATTCAAATATAAAAACTAGGGAATGTTCATAAAGCATATTTACAAATTACGTTATGGAGATTTTCCAAAACTGTCTCTGTTTATTAAATAAAACAGATTTGGTATACAGTACACAATGCACACATTTTGAATAGACCCACCCTTAAAACACATTTTGTAGAAGAAACAATTGTGATATATAAACTTCTTAAATATACTTTATAATCTCGCATTTAGTCAGTGATAAATTTTAAATCCTTAATTTAAGAATTTCTACTTCTTCTTCTTTTTCTTCTTCTTCTTAGCCTTCTGTCGTCCATGTTTGGACAGTGGCCTCTTCCAACTCCTTCCATCGGTCTCTATCCTGAGCAACATATTTCCAATTTGTTCCGGCTATTCTTTTAATGTCATCAACCCATCTCATCTGTGGTCTTCCTCTTGGTCGTTTACTTTCGTAAGGTCTCCAATGTTGTATTGTAGTATTCCAACGTTGGTCTTTTTGTCTAGCAGTGTGGCCCGCGAAGCTCCATTTAAGTTTGGCAATTTTTGTTGCTATGTCCTCGACTTTTGTTTTGGATCTTACCCAGTCGTTCCTCTTTTTATCTGACAGTCGTATACCTAACATTGCTCTTTCCATTGTTTTTTCTGTTGTGGCTAGTTTATTCATGTTTGCTTTGGTTAGGGTCCAGGTTTGACATCCATATGTCATGATAGGAAGGATGCATTGGTTGAACACTTTGTTTCTCAAGTATTGGGGTATTTTGCGGTTCTTAAGTATCCAAGTAAATTTTCCATATCCTGCCCATGCTAGTCTTGCTCTTCTAGTAATTTCCGCATTTTGGTTCTCTTTGTCAAGTCTCATGATTTGGTCTAGGTAGATATATTCCTGGATTTGTTCTATCTCACTGCCATTTATAGTTATACGTCTGGGGTCATATGTGTTTGTCATTATTTTTGTTTTTTTCGTATTCATTTTTAGGCCGACGTATTGGGAGCTGGCTGCTAGTTCCCCCATCATAATTTGCAGTTCCTCGAATGTGCTCGCTATAATCACTATGTCGTCAGCGAATCTGAGGTGGTTTAACTTGTTGCCATTAACGTTAATGCCATAGGTTGACCAATTTGTAGTTTTGAAGTCGTCTTCTAGGGCTAGGTTGAAAAGCTTTGGCGGTATTACGTCTCCTTGTCTCACTCCTCTCTTAATGGGGATGGGATTTGTATTTTCGTCTAGTTGTACTATCATAGTTGCATTTTCATAGATATTATGTATTAGTTGCCTACATCTCGAATCTATTCTACAATTATTAATAGCTTGTTCTATGGCCCACATCTCGATTCTATCAAACGCCTTTTCATAGTCGATGAAGGCAAGAAATACGGGTAGCTGGTATTCATTTGCCTTCTCTATCAATGTTCTCATTGTCAGCAGATGGTCTGATGTACTATATCCTTTGCGGAAGCCAGCCTGTTCAACCGGTTGGTAATTGTCCATTTTGTAGGTTAACCGGTTGTTAATAATTCTCATAAATAATTTGTATACTTGACAGCAACGATATAAGTCTATAATTCTGTAGATCACATTTGTCCCCATTTATGTGTAAGAGTATTACTAGACTCTCGTTCCAGTCTTTAGGGATCTTGCTATTATGGAGACATCTATTAAATAGCTTTGTTGGTACAGGGATTGTTAATGTCTTGCTTGTTTTCAAGAGCTCGGCAATTATACCGTCGTGTCCTGGAGCTTTATTATTTTTTAACTCTTTTAAAGCTCTTTCTATTTCGAATCCCTTTATATTTGGTAGTACTTCTGATCCCACGTTTTTTATTTTTCTTTTGGCGTTCTCCTTTGTTGTTTCATTAGACTGGCCTTGCGAGCTGTACAAGGATGTGTAAAAGTCTTCGACAATCGTTATTTTATATTTGTCCTCTTCCTTATGGTTGTCGTCTTTAATTTTGATAATTTTTTGAACTCCCAGTGCGGGTCTTAGACATTTTAAGCCTCTGTTGTTTTCAATGACTCGCTCTATTAAGTTCTCGTTCCTTTGTTGTTTGAGAGAAAATAGTCTATTTCATTTTTGGTAGTTCGGTGCGACCCATGTCCACTTTCTGTTAGGTTTCTTTTTGTAGAAGGTATTCATAACATACATGTTTTATGTTCCAGGAATTCCATGAGTTTTTCTCCTCTTGTGTTTCTTGTACCGAATCCAAAATTTCCAATCTTGCTTTCAGAGTCTTCAATCTTACTTCCAATTTTGGCGTTAAAGTCTCCCATTATTATTATTTTGGATTCTTTGTTGTTGTCTATAGCTTTTTTAAGGTCTTCGTAAAAATTTAAGAATTTATAATAAGCAATGGAAATAAATTCTTCTTTTACCAAGTCCAAGAAGATTTGGATTGACCCTCACTTCTCATATGTAACCTAGGTCTCCTATGTACGAGTTTAGTCCACCTGGTATCATCTTGTCTGGCAACTGTCCTACCCAAGACCACTTCAGGGAAGCGACGTGTATTATATCCTCTACTTTTGTTCTTATATATATTTTTTCATGGCGGACTCGATATTTTAAAGTTATTCCCAGCATAAGTCGTTCTACTGCGCGCTGTGTTACTCTCATTTTATTGGCGGCTTTTATAGTCAACGTAGTTGTCTCTACACCGTATGTTATCACTAGAAGGATACAATAATTGAAAAATTTTCCTCGAGATTTATGGGAATATTATTGTTCTTGAGGACACGTCGGCCTGTTTTATTACTATTTTGAGAGAACCGAAATTCACTATCCATTCAAATGTATACACTCCTGAACAAAATTATTTAATATTCCAAAATTTAATTTGTTACTCAATTTCTGAGCTTTGGGTGCTGGGATTGATACCCAAATATGTTTACCGAACATGCTTAATTTTTTTAATATCCATCATAGAAGGATGAAATAATAAACGAAGTAATAACTAAAAAAGGATACCAAATGGCAGAAAAACAACTTAAATAATCTGCTATGCAGAGGACACTAGACTACTCTCTGATAGTGAAAATTATTCACAAACATTACACCAATTTAATATATTCGCCAGAAAATTTAACATGTTAATTTCTCCAAAAAAGACAAAATGCATAACATAACAGCAAATTTACTAAGATGTCAATTGGACCTGAAAGGTCAGATACTAGTACAAGTGATACAAGTTTCAGAAATTTCCATTTAAAGGCCGAAACATGGGTGACAAAACGGAAACAGGAGTGGAACGAACGCATTAGAATGGCAGAGGATAGGATAGTACGAATAGCACGAGATAAATCACCAAATGGACGAAGAGTATTGGCAGACCAAGAAAAAGATGCTGCGATAATTTAAACAATTTAGGAGGCTAATATTGAAGAAGAAACAGACTTTAAAGTCTACATACAAGAAGGAAGAAGAAGAAAATTTTAATTAAAGAATGGTGATTAAACATAGTATCAAGTTGATAGAAAAGTTTAGCTCCAACTATTTTTAGAACAAAAATAGTAAAACTGAACAAAAAGTAACAAATGACTAAAATCAAAAGAAGTTAAAATAATTATTTGAAGATAAACAACAAACATGTGAGTTTTATAACGTTACACGCTATCAGATTTTTAGATTAGCTTTCGTGTTGTCAAAAGGGGAAAATAACAATTATTATTTAAATTTGAATAATATGTCGTTGTTTTGCTAATTAGGCCTATTAATTTTTGTCTAAAATCGTTTGTGTATCATACTTTATTTAGCCGTTCTTCACATAGATCATCAACCGATATACGATTATATTTAAATTTCGCTGCTCTTTTTTTATTATGGATAACGAGGGTGTACATACATACATTCATTCATTTTCATCAACTATGGAGATGAATTTCTATTGGCGATAAACCATCCAAAACTAAAACAGACTTTGATCAAATTCATATTTTGGATTTAAATTCGTTGTAAGTGTGCTAACAAAATAAGATGATGTGTCAAATTTAACAGTACCATTTATGGTCATAGAACGCGTTTTTTTATTGTTTTATTTATAAAATAAATGTTCATCTACTGTCAGAATATTCATTAACTAATAATTGTTTTTCAATGGTTACATGAGGGATTATATTCTATAGTATTTCACAATTTCAATGTTTCCCTTTAGGTGGGCAGGTCACTGGGTGCTTCCATCTTAGACCTTACCGGTAACAATCCTTTCACAAGACTGCCAAACTCAGAATTTCACAGCTTATCCGGCCTCAGAGATTGGCTACGAACAATGTCCCGAGAACTGAACGAAACTCGTCCGAAGAAGGGCAAAATCGGCGGCAGTTTAACTCAGGTAGGCATTCAAGGTACTACTACGGATACTAATGATGATAGTATGTGTGATAATAATTTCAATAATGACGATATACCAGTTACCATCAGAAACTGTGTTGTTTGTTAATGGTTGGTTAAAAAGCAATATGTTTTGAGTAATGTTTCTCAAAATAAAAAAGAGAATTTTTATTTTAAAATTTTATGTTTTACTATAGTGACATGATTTTAAAAATATAAATTACTAGTCAGTAGAATGAGCCAAAATATTAGTTAAAAACATTTTAATAAAAACATCTTGGATATTTTGTGATCGAAATTATTGGCAGCTTCAGTCCTTAGTATCATACAAATCAATAGTCCCATTTCTTTTATTAAAAAAAAAATGAATTTGAAACATGAAACATATTCTGCTTGGTAATAATTTTTTTTTCGATTGAAACCATCTTTAATTTACATAAATTTATATTTTTAGAACGATTTGTCTAAGAAAAAATTTAAGTAATATTATATTAGACGTATACGTACCAATCAATATCTTTTAAAAACCTAACACGTTTAGTTATCAGGGTTAACAGTATCTAAAAACTTATTTTTTTTTTGGAAAAAATATTTTAATATAGTAAACTCAAGGTTATTATTAGTAAAAATTTGTTAACATATACTATTTAGTTTAATCTTTACTTCCAGTGGAATCCTTTACTTTCTATCCTCCTCCTTGTATATTGTGGGCTTGGTATATGAGAGCATTTTCTTCAATTCTAGTACAGCCTTTTATATTCTTGAGCTACGATTTTTTCTTTCTTCCTATACCGTTTTCTTTCAATTTTTTCCTCAATAATTAGTTCTAGTTGTTCGTATTCCTTGTGGCGCATTATATGTGGAAGATATGAGGTTTTCCCAACTCCGATGTGGGCGAGTATTCATTCATTTGTACATCCACGTATAACATTTTAGTATTCTCAGTCTTATTGGTATGGTCAATTTTATTTGCAAAATATGTTTCTCGTGTTCATGAATTCTGCTTTGGCGATTTTAATTATTCTCTGGATTTCCTTTGAGTTGTCCAGATGGCAGTTTATTTCTCTACCCAGACATATATATTTTGAACGGTTTGCAGATTGATTCCATTGGCACTAACATTAAGATTGTGGTGGGCTTGTAAGTCTCGGCTTGAAAACTAACGGTTTTTGTTTTTATGGTATTAATTTCCAACCCGATTCCTGTGAGTATATTCATTAGTCTCTGGGAGCTGTTTTTTATTTTCTGCGATGATCACCGTATGATCTGCATACCTTACGTTGTTTATCACAATGCCATTCGAACAGTTTTCTGGCGAAGAACGGATTATATATTCAACAAGTACATTAAAAAGAATTGAGGACAGAACATACCCTTGACTTACTCCTTGGTTAATGTTTATCAATTTAGTGTTATCATTGTTTGTTCGGATGCATCCTCTGTCATTCCAATACGGTTACAAATGATAGTGACATCAAGTCCGTTTAACCTCAGCTGTTACAGAATTTCTGATGTTCGATTCGATCAAAAGCTTTTTTCATCAACAAAGCAGATATAGAGGTTTCTTTTTACCTACAAATATCTCTCAGCCATTAACCTTAGCTCCAAGATTGCATATCTTTCTGAAGCCCTATTTTGTGCGGCTTGGATATTTATCGCATTTCTTTTAAATACGGTTAAAGATGATCCTATATCCTATCCGCATTATACGAATTTTGTGCACTTTTCTCCATTCCGTGCTCGTTCTTACGCCCAGTCTGTTTATTTCTTTTACATACAGTATCATGTTCTTTCTATATCTACTTTTACGTATGTCATAATTGGAGACATACATCATGAAAACTACCATGTTACGGGCTCGCTATCTCATCTGACTGGCAGTGCTCACTTCATTGGGTGTGGTAGTTGGTTCAAGCCCCACGCTAACCAATAATGTTTCGAACATAGTATAAAATCCAAATTCGCAGCTATAATATTATAACTACAATTTAAATTATGTAAACTAATTATTTAGATTCACTATTAGAAGATATCGCAGCTGACAACTGTGTTAAAGGAAGCTCTGAAGGACTTGCTTGAGCATAAGAGAGCTATATGAAAAGTTAGCAATAAAATTAATCTTGGAGACATGTCGACTACCCAATAGGTACATTGTGTTGTACATACATATTTTTGTGGCCGTCAAATCACATTTCATGATTTTTATGTTCTTCTAATGTTGCCTGTAGGTACTTTCCAGATTGTGATAAATTAAAATGTTTCTCAATCTCTTCTTTTTATCTTCCATGAAGATATGGATATTAATTATGATGTAGTTGAAGATCCTACCCTTAAATCTAATCATCCTTAGTATTATTCAGTAAAAAGCTATGGCTGAGTCAATCGTTTATTTAAAATGAATCTCTCACGTCAAAATTTTTCAATTAAAAAAGAAAATCAGTTTTCTGGCGACCAGTACCTGTTAAAAAACATTCCAAATCTAATAATATACTAGTACATAAGAGTGATACTGGTTATGAAAATTGCTCACTATTAAGAAAATAAAGTACTAAATGTTTATAAATATTACCTATTTCTACGTGATAAGATCTTAATATATTTTATTGTAATATTTACCATGACGTTGATCATCAAAGTATAGTTTATATCAACGTATTTCAAACATTCCAATAATACATTAACATTTCGTTTAAGTTCCGATGTTCCCCAGATACAATTCATTATCAAAATCGGACTTGTATTTCGGAAACATACTTTAATGGCTCAATCGTTTGTTTCATTATTCAATATTTGTTTCATTTTTATATTAAATTAAAGCTAATTAGGCGAGACAATGAAACAATACCCCTACCAATTTTTTGCAATTGGATCTCAATTAAACTTGTTGCATTCGATTCCTAAGAGTATTAATAAATTTTGTGAACTAAAGTGATGTCGTCGAAATGAAAATTGCATTGTTGAACAAGGAAAATGCATTTTCCAAAGTGCAAAGTCCAAATAATTGACAGACGTGAATTCAATATTACTACTCGGGGATTTTTGGGGTCGCTGAACACGAATATCAAGACGGCGATGGTCTCCGAGGCACCTGGTGCCTAGGGCGGGGCTCGTCTCCGGGATTTTATGGAAATTCGACACAAAATGAGTTCAAATATAAGGGGGTTTTTGGGGTCGCTGAATACAAATATGCTGTTAGATTACACAGTAAATAAATATTTAATTTTTAGTTTTTATTCTAAAATTTATATACTATTTTACTCATCTTGGTACCAAGTACCTCGGAGACTATCGCCGTCATAGCATTCGTGTTCAGCGACACCAAAAACCCCCCAAGTAGTAATATTGAATTCATTTCCGTCAATATTTCCGAATTATAAATTTATCATTCGAATCACTTCGAAATGCACTTTGGAAAATGCAGTTTCCTTGGTCAATAATGCAATTTTCCTTTCGAAATCATCACTTTAGTTCACAAAATTTCCTAACGCTCTTACGAATCGAATGCAAAAAGATTGATTGAGATTCATCCTACTGCAAAAAATTGGTAGGTTTTGGGCTTTCTACTGCTTCCTTTTCTCGTCTAAATCCACATCCATGTACTTGAAGGACTCCTCTGGACAATGTTCTCTCGGTAAACCATTAATTTGAGCGCCTCCAACAGCTATGATATTCAAAATGATGAAATTATCTTCACATATCATTAATTTCAATTCTGTTAATAAGCGTTATTAGAGATTTTTCTTTTTATTGAATACTCTTGTTAATATAAAGATATATCGAGCTGATTAAAAAAGACTGAAAAATATTAGTATTATATAGATGCCTAGATCTAGTTCATAAATTAAACCACTTGATCACAAAGTAGGTAAATCCGATAAGTAATGTGCAATATTGGTAATCAATCAGATTGATTAGAAAAGATTTTGGCTCATTCTATTCCTTTTTTTTTAATTATAATTGTATGCTTAACAGAGATTTTAAATATTTTTACCCAACCATAATGCATCCTCATTGCTATCGTAACATGTGGACCAATTAAATATAATGACACGAAGAAGATAATATTTTATGTAGTTAAATTATCATTGTTGAATCTCAAAAGTTCTTGTTAATCTCTTGCCACAAAAGACATCCATCTACTTCCTCATATCTGTGATTAATTTTTTTTTAGTATTTTTTTGTGTATTATGACTCATGTAAATGTACAAGACAATAATAAGAATGTAGATGCTAGGCTTTTATATTAAAACATTTTAACAATTTTAAATTTTTATTTCTTTACGTTTTTCTGCTTCCAGAATGCTTTTGCAGCATCCGCACCCGATATTAAAAAAGAGGTACTTTTATATAGCGAAATTTATAAGTTTTATACCTGAAATTTGCTTTCAAAATTGAAATAACCATTTTTAATTTTGATACCTAGTATTTAGTTGACCAGTTCTGCTGTAATCTTATTAAGATGAATTTTAAGTGGTAATCTGCAGATCGTTAGCTATGTAACCTCAATAGGAAGAATATCAGATTTGCAGGAAAATTGACAGAGTTAGAAACATAGAACTGCCTCGCAAAATTCAGAAATATGAAGAACTAATCAACACCATAATATAATGGTAAGGGTATATAGGGTATAAGTCCTTAGAGTTACAGCATATAAGCATCCCCACTGTTCCCGGCGCATCACAAGGCCCAGCTCTTCCAAGCCGTCTTTTGTTCACTAAGGACAAGCAAACCAATGTTGTCCTAGTAATTGCTTAAACAGACCTGTTGCCTCGCAAAAACCACAAGCTTCTATAAAGGGATCATTTTAAACACGTTCGGTTGGATAAACTTGATCCAAGGACTTCCTACCTCTGATAGGTCAGGGCTGAGCACTGACAAAGAACCTGTGAGGATGTTTCGTCTTTCCCATCACACAGGCGATACTTTGGATTATTCACTAATCTGGGTAGATATAGATACCGTCTAAGTCTGCAATGGCCAATGAGCTTGAAGACTGTCAAGAAACAATCCCTATGATTAAGCAGGACTCTGACTCGAAGAAGGCCCCGTTGAGAGCCTAGCACTAATGGCTTCACTATCAATCAAGTAGTAAAGAAAGCTCTTTGAGAGAAGCTCTCTGACATTGTTGTTTTTCGTAACGGCAGTTAAAATCGTGCTGCAATCCAGAACAAGCTTGGAGCCAACTTTGGTTGCTTCCAGAATCCTTATCGTTACCTGACTGTCTAAGCATATAGTGATGGTACTGCTAAAAGGGTCGATATATAGAAACCAAGAGATTGGTTTCACAGATCCATCTGTGAACCAGCTGAGTCTATTCCGTTTGCTCAACACCTTTAAAAAGAAATACTTAAATAAAACCAAATTCATGATAATTAGCAAAGATAAAATTATAAAAATTTATAGAAACCATATTAAAAAGGTCAAAAAATGAACTTGTAGTTCTAATAATTATGATAAACAATATTGGATCGCAAGTGATATAACATTTAACTCAAAGAACAAACTCTATTACTACTGGTATATTTTTATTGCCACAGTTTAATAATTGCATATATTTTATGTTGGCCTTAATACTCAATAACAAAACTTAGTAAGAAAAGTGGAAATATAACATCTAATAGAGAAGAAATTATTCAGTAAACAAGACACTGTCCTATGATAAACCAGACATCAGAAGACATACCAGAGATCTGTATAGAAGAAATTAAGTATGCTTTGAATAAAAGAAAAAGTAATATATAAAACAAGGAGGGGACATTATCATCGAGGTTGTGAAATTAGGAGAACCAACATACACTACCTTTGAACTGAAAGAATACACCGACGATTCTACTCCACAAAACATATTACATTACTGACCCAGACAATTACAGACCAATTAATCTCAAGCTTAATCTGTAGAAACTCTTCACTAATATTTATTGCAAGATTTGAAAAAAAGTTGGCTTTCTACCAATTACGACAACAGACTGGATTTATTGTAGAATATGTAACAAACGACCATCTACAATGTCTAAAGGTTGTGTTCGAAAAACACTGCAATTTTACGCAAGGTATGTGAAACTGTGAATCTTGCACCAATTTTAAAAGCACTAAGTTACAGTCTTGACCAGAGATATTCCCAACTCATTTGCAATATTTACAAAAACGTAACCACAATCATAGGGCTCTACACAGATAATAACAAGAAATATCGAAAGGTGTACCAGTCAAGGCGACACAATGATATCAAAGATATTCACGGCCATCTTGGAATATGACTTGGATAACGTAGGAATAAATCTATATTCATATAATAGAGATTGAATAATTAACACTTCGCTGATGATTTGTGTCTAAGATAACTTGTAAGCTATGATCTTATTTAAGAAATTGTACAACTAAAAAATAAAATTAAAATGATTAAAAACTGTGTATACTACTGGTGAAATACCCGAGGAATGGTCACAGAAGCAGTGGACAAAAAGATGCGACGAATACAGATCAATTAGTCTGATGAGCCACACATTGATGATTTTGCTTCGCATTATTCATGGAAGAATAAGGTCATTGCGAAAAAGACCTGGATGAAACCCAGTTTGGATTTATGAATGCGCTGGGTATTCGTGAGGCACTTTTTGGTTTAAATGTATTTCTCCAAAAGTGTCGCGATCAACGTAAAGATATTTATGGGGCTTTTATCATTTACGAAAAGGCTTATAATAGGGTATAACATAAAATACTTTTGAACATATTATAATCCAAAAGCATTGCTGGTAGATATCTACGTATCATAAAAAACTTACATTGGAAGCAGAAATCAGTCGTTCGAGTCAATAAAACGAATGTTACATTCAAAGAGGTGTCAGATAAGGATGCATTATATCCCTTCTGATATTCAATATCTACTCGGATATAATTTTCAAACAGGCTTTGCAAGATAAGTACTTTCGAGTGAAAATCAATGGTGAATTGATTAATATCGAATAATATAAATAATAATAATATCGATACGCTGACGACACTGCTGTCTTATGCGATAGTTTCCAGGGCCTTCAAGAGTTGTTGGTTTGTGTAAACACGACAGGAGGAATGGGTCTAAAAATAAATGCTTCTAAGACAAAATTTATGATATTCAGTCGCTACCCTCACGACCATGCTTCCTTACAGATAGATCGACAAAACATTGAGAGGGTTAGTCACTTTAAATATCTTTGATGCTAGGTTACAGAACAACTAGACCCAAGTGAAGAGACCAAATTAATCGAACAATTATTTTGATTTGCTGAAGACCATGAAAAACTCGCCAATGTAATTGTCAACGTTAAGGGGACGTAATATGACACAGAAAGAAGATGACAAACTTGGTATTTCGCGAATGCACAAGAGTAACTCTGTCGGAAACAGAACTAGTAGACAGATATGTTTAAATGGTACAGCAGGCGCCAGTTTCGAACAACCAGCGCAAATCCTTATTTTCGTACCGATTCGCTCCGAGCGCCTTGTTTACATAATTATCCACTCTGTCAGTAGCGCAGCGTTAACGGTTTGGTGCCGTTAATTATAAAGAAAGCACAATCACGCCACTGTCCACCTCTTAGGTTACTCCAAAGAAGAATGCCTCTAAGCTGGGCAGCATATGATAAATTTTATTATGGGACTTTTATTAAAAATGTAAGAATTTTGTTCAGTGTCTATTTCAGTCCTGATGTTAAACAGATTATCTAAAAAGAGTGAAAATAAACTAAATCAAAGCAGCTCAGAACGTAAGAAAGTGTCTAGTTTTGAGGGATACCTATATTGTAGATCTAAGTGAATACAGTATGGAGGAAGATGAATTCATAATAAAAGAGTAAATAAAATAAAAGGTGCTATAAGAA
Organism: Diabrotica undecimpunctata; assembly: GCF_040954645.1. Lineage (NCBI taxonomy): Eukaryota > Metazoa > Arthropoda > Insecta > Coleoptera > Chrysomelidae > Diabrotica > Diabrotica undecimpunctata. The sequence goes on along the minus strand of NC_092804.1, from coordinate 45,528,336 downwards.
AACAGCTTTAAAACAAAACATAGATATGAGTTAATAACTAGAAATAATAGAAGAATACGTATCAGTACACTAAGATATGTCCAGTAAGATGCCGTCCAATGATCGGTTTTTACTACAGTATTAACGTACTTATTAAGCCCTAATGAGATATGAAGAAGATTAATGAAAGGCAATAGAGTGTATCTCTCTCTTACTCATATATTCAGCTCTAAAACTGTGTATCAAAATTGAAGATTAAGATCTACAGAATAATAATCATTACACCGAAAGTATGTTTTATAGATTCGAAACAGTTCGTGACAGAACATACGAAAGAAAGTTAGCATTTTCGAAAAAATAATTGTAAAGGACTTTAAACCGAACTACAAAACTGTAATATGGAGTCACTATTTTTGTTGGGAATAAGCCACAGTTTAAGTTAATAAATGTTTTGTATTTTTAGAACGATTTCCGAAGTGGAAATCGAGACGTCAAAAATAAACTTATTTTAAATTTAAATTGTTACTTATTCTCAACAAAAATAGTAAGAGCATTAAGATGTACAAGAAAATAGCTTCAGAACAGTATGTGATTGTGGATACAGACACAATTGTGAACGTTACCAACTGTTCAAAGAAACACTTATCTGAGAATTCTAAGATTCTATCTACAGTAAGAATGGTCGACGAAATGTTCTCCAGAAGAGCCTAAATTAACAAAAAAACGGTGCTGAGGTTACGGAAAAGAGAGAAAGTGTAGACGGTCAAAATCTGATGAACTTAGAACTTGTAGATGAGCAGCGCGTAATAGCCAATGTTGAAGGCAGAAATTACAAAAAATCATGACCCAATTTTGGCTTTAGCGAAGAATTCAATTCATTGATGAAGAAGTGGTATGAATGATTTCGTACTTTGTGGTAATTGTCGTCGAGATGTCACGAATTGACGAAATTACTACCATAAGCAAAAATACTGTAATATGTGGTGATCATATAGCGATAAATCTCAAACGCCGCTGAAGTTTTGGACCTCAAGAAAAGTCTAGGGACAACCGCAATTAACAGAAAAGAAAAGCAGGAAAAATATGAACGGAAAATTTGTAGGTTAGATGTAAAAATATTTAAAAGTCAGAGTCATAAAAGGCCTATGTCTTGACCTGCACTATACATGTGCCGAATATCTAATTATCTATATCAGCAGATTTATTCTCGATTTGCCAATGCATACTAGCACAGATTTTATGACAGAAGATTACAACAATTATAAATGTCGATACAATCTTGTCTCAGTATTGTATTATAAGAATGTATATACGTGAGTTACGACGTACAATAAGTGATTTTATAATGAAGTATAAGTTTTGATTCTTGTGAAAGCCTAAAGCAGAATAAAATATGGATAATGAGTAGACAGTAAATACTTAATTTACGTATTCAAAATCATTTGAAAATGATTCATAGATTTTTATTTTTTAATCAAAAAGGTAATAATAACATAATAGGCAGTGATATATAGTTTATATACTTAAAATCTGCTTTTACAATAGATAAGGGAATTCAAAAGGACAGCGATTAAAGGACTCCAAATCTCACGTAAATTAGTATCAGAATTTGTACTCACGAAATATATTGAAAGTATTAGAGTTTAATATGCAACTTGCAATACAAGTCTCTAAGCCCATTATGGTTAAAATAATGATGAATTTTAAAAACAAACTTTAAAAACCACGATTGAAGATGTATGATAATTCCTATATACTGAAGATATGTATTAATATTCCCTCTTTAAACCGCTATTGCTGTTTAGACGTATAGAAGGGTAAATGAAAGAGGGGATAAACTTATAGATTTCTCTCGAAGTAAAAATTTTGTAATTATGAACACAATGGTACAATTACTCCACAGAAGATTGTAAACTTGGAACTCCTGCAGACACCAAAAATCAACTCAGAAACAAGATCGACTGTGTATTAATAAAAAAATTAATAAAAAAACTTAATTGAAACTGTAAAGGCGTACCTTAGAGCAGATTTTAACTCAGACCATAACTCGTTGATAGCATTAGTGCAAACGAAATTTAAAACAAATTTAAAGCTACAAAATATACATCGATACATCATAAACTAAAACAACAAGTTAACAGAAATCTGAATGAAGTAAACAGAGCCATCTTTAGATAAAAAAAAGTCGACGAAAAGTACTACAAGATACAAAAAGCAGTATTAAAGGCAAGGAAAGAAATTTTACAACCAGAAAAGATAAATAAAAAACAGAAGTGGATAATTTCAGATATCTAACATTAATGTTAGGGAAGAAATAAATTAAAAAACACACAACTACACAAAAAAGTAAGAATAAAGATAAAGGAAGCCAAAGAAAAATGTTTAAAAGATCAATGGCAATAAAATAGTATGATAGAAAATACAACAGCTCTAATATGCAAAAAAAATAGAGGAATTACTAAATACCAAAAAACGAGCGCATTATGGAATACTCAAATATGATCACGGTAAACTTATTACAGGCATTAAGAATAAACTTAGATTATGGAAAGAATACCTAATGATTCTATTCGACGCTCATAAAACTATAAAAAAACTGGAGGAATGTATAGATGATACCCAATTTGGATTCAGAAAAGGATTAGGACCGAAAGAAACCTTTCCACTTTGAATGTGCTCGCATAAAGATGTTTAGGTGTGAACCAGGATCTGTATGTCTGCTTAATTAATTTTCAGAAGGCATTCGACAGAGTGCGACATCGGAAACTTGTAGAACTACTAAGGGAAAAGAATGTGGACGGTCGAGGTATACGTATTATAATTAATCTGTACTAGAATCAGCAAAAAAATGTAGATGTTAGAAGAAAATGTGACAGGGATCCCCATTGTTGATAAACTGCTACAGCAAAACTGTTTTTAAGGAGGCATTATCAGAAGAAGAATACGGTATAGTAATAAACGGTAAAACCATTAACAATATAAGATTAGCAGATGACACCGTTAATTTAGCTGACATTCTAAAATCACTGCAAGACTTAAATCAAAGTATCCAACATGGACTAGAAATGAACGTGAACAAAATCAAATTCAAGATTATTACAAAACGACAAATATCTAAGGACCTGGGTAAATTAGAAAAATGGCCAAAGTAGATATAAGGACACAATTTGAAATTGAGAGACAGGCATTTGTAAAAATAAAAAAGATCCAATTATCATGACCTTGCTATGGAACTGAGGATGAAGGCATTAAAGTGTTATATATTCTCCACTTTGTTGTATGAACTGGAAAGCTAGACATTAAAATTAGAACGTATAAATAAGTTGGAAACATTTGAAATGCGTAAATTGCGACTTCATTAAAAACTATTGAAGTAATAACGTTAAAAAATTTAGGCCATATTACCAGAGGTGAGCAGTATGAAATACTACCACTCATCATTAAGGACAGATGAAGGGTAAAAGAAACATAGGTCGGAGAAGGATGCTCTGGCTGAGAAGCCTGCATGACTGTTAAGTAGACGTTTTCAGAGCAGCTGCCAATAGGGTACGGATAGATATGATGATAACCAACCCCCGATAAGAAAAAGAATCACAAGAAGAAGGGTAACCTGCTATTTCTTGGGCCTACGAAATACAAAGAAGGCAGAAGCAAGGAAGCCACTGATTCGCTTCAACTATCTATTATTGCCCCTGGTTTTACCCAAGGTGCGGTTTTTTTTCTGGCTGAGTTGGCCTACGTCATTTAGACATTTTTAAAATATCTAGCCAGATATCAAAATCTAGCCTTCAGCCTAGGTGATAGTCAGACACCGTTTGAAGTATCTGGCCTGTATACTGAATATATAACAGACTTTTATACTGAATATATGGAAAGGTCTGGCACGGGGCATAGAAGCATGGAAGGAAGTTGGTGAGGCCTATATTCGAATTATTGAATAGAAAAAATTATTTAAAAAAATATGAGATATTTCCTATCATGAATGATCAGTTTATGGAATCGTAGGGGATGAAGATTAGACACTGTTTTTTATTTTGAAATTAAATTACGGGTTAATACTTATAAATAACGCTGTGTAAACGCACATTTGCTTGTTTTTTATTTTGAAATCTTTTTTAAGACCAGATATCAAGCGTACAACAATTTGTTGAGTTAATTAAAGAAAAATATTTTCTACTAAAATCAGTGTTACTAACTTTTCACAATTCATGTTTCAGTATTGTGGTTTGTTTTTAGTAAAACTGAATTTACATGCATGAGGATTTTCCAACAAAAGTGGTACAGCTATTTAACATAACTTTTCAAAAATCGTTAAGTGGTCAAGGGACATAAATATGATCTCATGCATTAGCAAATTAAAATAGACAGATCAAGAAGTAAACGAAGCAAAAAAAGAAAATTACATCTTGGTTTGCGAATTAATTTAATATTTAAAGAGTAGGTCAACGTACTAAAAGAATGCTTTTATACGTATTTTTACACAGTTGTGTGGAAAGTAAAATAATATGAGATTAGAAATATCAAACAAAAAATCAAAGATGAAGAAGTAAACAAAGCATAAAAAGAAAATGACATCTTGGTCTGCAAATTAATTTAATATTTAAAGAGTAAGTCAACGTAATAGAAGAATGCTTCTGTACGTATTTTTACACAGTTGTGTGGAAAGTAAAATAATAAGAGATCAGAAATATCAAACTTAGAAAAGTGTTGTATTTATGTAATAAGTCTGTGTTTGTGTTTTTTGAAATCGCAATTCTAGACTCAAGGCTCTTGTATCAAAGCGAAATCGAATCCTTAAGTGTTCCAGCTCTCTTAGACTTCACTTAGGCAACAAATTTTCCCCTATACCATACACCATCTCCTGGATACGATGGTGTTACACCTAGGGATTGGGTCAGTAGTGGTGTTGTCTAGTAATTTGATGATTGAGAATGTGTGAGTGTATGTATGTATTTGTTTTTGTATGTATATGTGTCATATTAAATAAACAAATATACAGTTGTTTACATAGCTACAGCCCCTATGTGATGTTTTCAGTTGGCCCTTATCGGTTTTTTTGGTTACCTTATTCATACCTGTCATATATACCCATAGAACATTAGCCATTGGGACTTGCCATGTAGGAGATGAGAACTTCCCTACTCAGTATAGGATGTGCTAAGATTCAATATAGAAGATAAATTGAAAAAAAAAATAGAAACCCAGCAAGAGGCAAAATATCCTGGTACAAAAATCAGAAAATAAAGCTATAATTATTCCCACTATGGAAAAAAAATTGTTTTTGGAGAAATGGTTGCTGACACTGCATAACATTATAAGAAATAACTAGGTACGAGTAAGAATGGCTCTAGCTATAACAATTTCGCAGCATTGAAGCCAAAGGTTAATATATTTTTGAACATCTGAACTTTTGTTATCATTAAAAAATGTACTGTAAAACTCGTAAGATGTTGAATTCAATTTTCGAAAACAGAAAATAATGAAATTTTGCTAAAGCCATACGTGGATAATGGAATTGTATAAGAATTTCTTATTACAATATTTATATATTAATTACTGCTTAAGACAAAAAAGATTTCCATGGCTTCTATTAATTTTTTAACTACATTTTAATGTTTATGTCAGCGTTACTGCGAAGACAAATAACACTGGAGAAGAAATTAGGTATCTAGGCATGAGATATAGATATTGGTTAAAATTATTACAATTTAAACAAACTTAGGTATTTGTACAATTACCTTAAATAGATAACAACATAAGAAAACGAGTGAATGTGATGAGAAGTACCAGAATCTATAGAAGCAGGTAAGTAAAGAAAAATGTAGCTAATACACCGAAGTAATAATAACTAGACATTAGAAAAAAGTAAAATTGATATTCATGTGATAATCCATACTTATAAACTATTTACAAAAATAATTACGAAACGATTAGAAAATAAATTGGAATTTTATCAGCCCACAGAACAGGCTTAATATTATAATCAGGGTTTTAGAAAAGGCTAAGGAACAAACGATCACCTATTGGTAACAAAAAATTTTATAAGAAAAATTTACTGAATATAATAAACCACCAGCTTTAATATTTGTGGATTATGAAAAGGCCTTTGATACCATAAATCAACAAAAAATGTTGGAAACCTTGACAGAATGCCGAATTGGCTATCCGTATATAAATATAATTAAACACAAATACCAAATGGGTGATCTTCAAACTCAGAAATTACCGATACAAACATGGAGTATGTCAGGGTGACACCATTTCACCGAAACTGTTCACTAAGCTTTTGGAATATATATGTAAAAGGGCAAAACTGACCGGCAAGGGCATAAACATAAATGGAGACAAAGTTAGCTAGCTGAGGTTTGCAGATGATATTGTGTTAATATCAACCAATATCAGACACATATCAATAATAAGCTACTACTGCATGAAACCTCCGAGAACGATCTTAACGACTTAAATAATTGCATCATAAAGGCCTTACAAGAAACTCACCGAAACTCACAGTTCATATACTGAAACGCTGCTGGATCAAAGAAGACAAATGAGAAGCGATAAGAATGCAGACAGCCACGCTCTAAGAGAAATAAATAAAACAGTTTCGAAGGCAATCAGGAGAGATTTAAGGAAATTTAAAAACATAATATTAAACGCACTATAGAGGAATATAACAGCCTAATATTTATACGTAGAAGCTAACGAATGGGAAATGCGAAATTCATAAATTAAAGAACAAGCAAAATCAAATAATATCACGTAGAGACGAGTTAATACAGATCGTCGAAGAGTTTTACGATGGGAATATGGGATATGGAAGCCGACGAGAAGATCAAAAAGGAAAAACAGCAATTTTAAAGAAGATCATGAATCAAGGTAATGCCAGAGATAAAGGTAGAAAGTATTAAGAAAAATGAAAAATAACAAAACCCCAGGAGAGGATGGAATTGTAATAGAAGCTATCGCAAATGGAGGAGATATGCCATTAAATAAATAAGGAAACTGTTTAATCTATGTTTGCAGCAAATAGAGGTGTCCAAAGAATGGAACAATGCTATAACCTTCCTTTTGGATAAAAAAGGAGAACGGACCTAAAAAATTATAGACCTATTAGCCTGTTGAACCACATATACAAGTTCTTCACTAGGTTAGTGAGTGACATCAAGATTGGGGAAAAAATTAGATTTCTGCCAACCGAGAGAGCAGGCAGGATTCCGTTCAAATTATGGTACCAATGATCACCTCCATACAGTAAAGACCCTTGAAAAATCTATAAAATACAACAAACCTCTTGTCCTCACTTTCATAGATTTTAATAAAGCGTTCGACACGATCGAAATAGACACCCTTATAGAAGCAATGAATAACAGCAGGATTAACCATAGATATAATGAACTTATTTACAATATTTACAAAAATGCTACTATGAATGTTAAGACACACGATAAAACCCGACCAATAAAAATAAAACGTGCAAGGAGATACATTGTCTCCGAAATTATTCATAAGGGCATTAGAGTATGCCTTTAAGATGGTCAATTGGGACAACAGAGGAGTAACAATAGACGGCGAAAAGCTTAACCATCTCCGTTTCGCAGATATGTTAAATGACAAACTGGTGGAGAAATTTACGTATTTGGGTCATGAAATAAGAATCAGCAGGGATATCCAAACATGCGAAATCCAATGACGAACACTTAGGGCCAACATACCAATTAGCCTCAAAAGAAAAGTATTTGACTAATGCATATTACCGGTAATTACCTATGGGGCGAAAACTATGATTCTAACCGAGACTACGGCTTCGAAATTGAGAGTGGCACAGAGACGAATGGAACGGTCTATGTTGGGAGTGACGTTGGGGGACCGAATAAGTAACGAAGATCTGCGAAGAAGGACGAGTATTGCTGATGTTGTGGATCGCATAGCGGAACTGAAATGAAACTGGTCAGGTCATGTAGCGAGAATGCACGACTCACGATGGTCGAGAAAAATTACAAATTGGGAGGCCAAGAGCAGACAAACGTAGTAGAGGAAGACCATCTACATGTTGGGCTGACGACATCAGGCGTATCACCAAAAAGTGACAATAAAGAGCACAAAATCGTAAAGAATGGAGGAGTTTAAGGGAGGCCTATGTCCAGCAGTGGACGTAATAAATGAAGGCTTGATGATGAGCTGATAGGTTAGATGAGGCCAAAGAACTTTTAAATCAGCTCTACCTTTCCTCGCTGGAAGGGAGATTGAAAATAAATATATCTAAAACCTAGATGATGACAAATCTTGTAGTCAGCGAAGATATATGCGTAGGAACAAGACCCATAGTCCAGGTAAAGGCCTATAAATACCTAGGTCACGACATTCGCATAGGAAAAGATAACCAAACCGTTGAGCTTCTCCGTCGTATAAGACTGACTTCGGTAGCCTTCGGCAAGTTGAACCATATTTTTAAATCGTCCCACATACCAGTATGTCTCAGAAAAGCTTTTAATCAGTGTGAACTTGAAAACTTCTAAACCAATAAAATACAAATTTTATCTAGAATCTTATGCAGAATCTAAAAATTCAATAATATACAAGGTGTTCGATTTAAAATAACAAAGTTGCTGTTCACTTCCGGTATAACCGGAAGTGGCATGTCTGTCAAAATATTTTCTTTGTTCGTCATAACGTGTAATCCCCATGAACCAATTTTCATAAATATCGTGTAAGTAGTTTCTGATATATAGATAGTGTATATATCAGAACTCGTCGTAACACTCCCTGTATGAATGTGAAATCTTAATTATCAAGGTTAATATGGTGAATAAGTTAGAAGCCTTCGAGAATACTCAAAGAATGGTTTCAGCGCATTTCAAACACATAATTTATTAAACAGTATAGGTTAAGGCGAAGGTGACAACGAAAATTATAAAAAAAGAGAAAAATTTAATACTTGGAGCATATGAGAGGAGTATTTACTGGATACTGCAGTTAATACTCAACGGAAAGATAGAGGGAAATACAGGAATTGATAGGAAAAAATATTCGTCGCTCCGAAACCTTGGTTAATGGACTGGCGCAAAATATCGAGAACAATATTGCAGGCTACCAACACCTAAATCTGGGCACGGTACTAAAAAACAAGTCACTTAGGATACGGATGGTTCTAGGAGTGTGTTAAAGAGGAAAATCGAATTTGGCGAGTAAATGGAACATACTATATAGACATAACTGTTTGATAATGATTTAGCCGCACTGTAGATTTTATTTTTGTCCGTTTTAGCACATACAGTCGGATATTTTCAATATGGTCTTATACTCATCGGGTGAGAAATTCTAAAAACTTTTAATACAGAGACCTTTAAATGTACCTCATGGTAATGTAAGGAATACTTGAGTCACATAATGAAAAAATTTCTTTGTTGGAAAATCCTTCTGCATTTGAAAATACAGTAATTTTTTAAACCAACTCTGGTTGTATATTTTGAAATAAAACACTGAAATCTGGTCTGACATTTTTGTGCGGTATTTTTATTTTACTGTTATTTTTGTTGACAGCTACCAATTTAAGTACTCATTCCTTCCAAAATTATCAACTAATGTAAGTAACCGATTCAGAAATATGTAGATTTGCCAAAAACGAAGTTCACTAATAGATGGTTACCCGACTTTTACCTATTACCCACATCAAATAAAAATTTCGTTTAATGGGAATATATAACAAGAAAATTATAATATTCTATTTGAGACTAATAGACATTGTTTAGTTTTATAGACTAGTTTTTTTTTGTAAAATTAGTACAAGATGTCTAGCGGAGCATAGTATGTTTCTATTAAAACTTCTACTTTTTGAATTAATTGTTCAATATGTCATTGATATGAATTTGTAAAGTAGGTAGTAGAGAAGCACTAGGTGCGTTTTTTGCACTGTTTAAAAGAATGGGACACTTGAATTTCTTTACATTTAAATTATTTTTAAATTTATGCACAACGTGATATTAGTTAGTGACAACAAGGACATGGCCATTGTAAAAGTCAGTTTTTTTTCAACAGACAACGAACCGTCGTTAAAAAGGCCAACCTTATACATAAGATTTTCAAATGGAATGAACCTATCTTCGTGTTGTATGTCTCTATGTGTTATCCCACAGTACAGTTCTAGTTTCGATTAAGTGTATTTTTTATATATTGTTGTGTGTCAAAATATATTTGACGATAAATTTAAAGCATGTTACATTAATTGTAACAGAATTTGAAATTTCGATAAATATTGATTTTAACTGGAACATACTGAGCTCTTACTAAGTGCTTTTTTTTGGATATTTTCGTTATTCATTTAATATACTAATTATACAAGGTAATTTAGGTATATATAATCCCCAAAATTAAAGCACCATCTTAAAAGTAACATAACTTTAAAGCTACGTTTCTTCTGAACCCTTGATTGGATTTCGATGATTTTTATTTCACATTATAATATGTCTATTTCTAAGGTATTACTGTACCAATGATGTTTTATGAGAAATGTCAACGTTTTACCCATATAAGGGGTATAAAAATGAAGTTGTTTTTTTATCTTATTTTGCAACATCCTGTGGAATTTATTAGAAACAAACACCAAATATTATTAATATAGCTTAATTTTTTTCTCAACATTTTCGTAAAAAAGCTTCGATATCGAGATCTCTATTATCAAAAAAGAAAAGTACGTTCAATGTAAAACTTGATTTGATTGAATTGTAATACTCGATAATGGAATATAAGCAGGCTATGAAAAATAAAAAAAAATGACAGAACAGTTTTAGACTGACAATATTGTTTACAATTGAATAAACTGTTTTGCTATTTTGCATTTTTGTTGATTAATTGACATTGGCCGTATTTCAAGAAATCTGAGCCGTTGTGAATGTGTGCAGGCAATTACTTTAGCGGATATAGAATTAACTTATCGTGAAATAGGCTAGGCTAAAAATAGAAAAATAAAAGATAAAAAAAAATAAAAAATAGAAAGTCACCAGAACCAGACGGAATAACCAGCGAACTTCTAAAAAACTGAGGAGAAAATATAACCCTAGAGATGACAAAATTTATACAAAAACTAATATTGCACTGCAAGATACCAGACGCATGAAGAAACAGCATAATGATACCAATGTTCAAAAAAGGAGATAAAGAAGACCCCAACAATTATAGAGGTATAAATCTACTGAACACCGCACTTAAGCTTACCACAAAAGTCCTAACCAACAAAATCAATAAAATAACAACTTTATCAGATGAACAACAAGGATTCAGATCCGGAAGATCCTGCATAGACGCCGTATTTGTACTAAGACAAATCACAGAAAAGGCCATCGAGTACATAAGCCAGCATATCTATATTTTATAGACCTGACAAAGGCTTTTGATCGCATCCAAGTCGAAGACGTCTTACACCTACTGTATAAAAGAAACATACCAATCGATATTATACAAACCATCGAAAACATCTACTTCCATAATCGAATACAGGCAAAGATAAATGGAAAACTAACACAGTGTATGCCAGTACAAAGCGAAGTCAGACAGGGTGACTCGTTAAGCACACTTCTCTTAAATATAATAATGGACAAAGTAATAAAAGAAGTACGTAAATGCTATGGCCGCATTAATCACCGAGACAGACGACGAGCTCCAAAAATTACCTTCTTCTTCTTCTTAACATGCCATACACCAAAGTGCGTAGGCGACTATCTCATTACTAGAATTCTGTTCTTAGCGGCGTGACACAGCTCGCCTGTATTGTGTAAAAAAAAATTACCACACATCTTCAATACAACAGCCAAGAAATACAATATAATAATATCAGCAGAAAAAAAAACCAAATGTATGACAACATCTAAATATCCACTATGATGAAAAATTGAAATTGATGGAAAAATAATAAAGCAGGAAGCAAGGTTTAGATATTTGAGAATAGACATAACTAGTTACGGAGATGCTGAAGAAGAAGTACGACAACAAAGCTTAAAAGCAAGTAAAGCGGCGGGATCTCTTAATGACACAATCTGGAAGAACAAACACCTACACCCACAAGAATCTATAAAGCAGCAATTAGACCTATATTAACATACACGGCGGAGACAAGACCTGACACATCTAAAACGAGACGACTACTAGAAACAACAGAGATGAAAATACTTAGACGAATATCAGGGAAAAGTCTGTTGGATATGGAGAGAAGCGAAAACATAAGAAGAACATGCAATATAGAAGAAATAAATGGATGGGTGACAAAATGAAAACAGGAGTGGAACGAACACATTAGTAGACTGGTAGACGATAGGACAGTACGAAGAGCACGAGATAAGTCACCAAATAGACGAAAAAGTATTGGCAGACTAAGAAAAAGATGGTGCGATAATTTAAACAATTTAGGAGGCTAATATTGAAGAAGAAACAGGCTTTAAAGCCTACATAAAAGAAAGAAGAAGAGGAAGAATTGAAATAGGCTTGCGGTTAGGAGTATCTCATACTACAATGTCACGAGTCGTTCATCGTTTTCGAGAAACAAACGACCATACGAGACGGCATTGACAAAGAAGAGGAAGAGTTACAACACCACGGCAAGATCAGTTTATCAAGCTTCGTGTTATAAGAGAATGTTTTATCACAATGAGACATTTACGAATACATTGCTATAATGGCGTGCCCTCCAAGTAAAGACTTGGCAGGACCCTGGGCTACCTGGCCTTTCGGCATACGCCCGTTAGTGAAACCTCTGCCCCTACGAGTCCGACACCAAAGTGAAGGTGCCACGTGGCGCGTACCAAAAACGTCCCGTGGGGTTACCACGACACGTCTACTACACGCGACCCGTGGGGGCTCCACCTTCCCCGTAGTACCTGTGTTGTGAGTACCTTGCCTACCCGTTACTCCCACACTACGGGCGGGTAGGTTCGGCAGGCGGAGGAATTTTCACCTCACACGTAGACAGGTCGCCGCCGAGGATCTCTCCTCTACCACTCTTGGATCTCCTGGTGGGTACGTGCCGGGGCACCCACACCACGCCTGACCGAAGGTCAGGAGAGGTATATACGGGCCCAGCTCGTTCAACCTCACCAGGCTCTTTTGGAATGGGAGTACGGGAGTAGAGTGGTCCCACGAGAGTCTCGTCTCGGATACTAGGAATGTAGACCGGTGACCGTGTCGCCGAAGCGACCGTGTGCGTTTCTACCAACCGTGTAGCGAAGCGACCGTGTGCATTTACGAATACAAGTGGTAGATGTTCATAGTATTCAAATTAGTAGGGACACTATATAAAAGCGTCTCGCTGAACAATATTTCCACGTAACGATACGAGCCAGAGCACCTTGACTGGACTGTTGATGACTGGGAGCACGTATTGTTCACAGATGAATCGAGGTATTGCTTATATAGCTCAGATAGACGTGTAAGAGAACGCTATGCAGAGTGCAACGTAAAACCTATTCAATTGCACTATGCAACTTTATTCAATTTTAACTTTATTCAATGGAGGATCTGTAATGGTTTGGGGAGGACATTTCTTACAGTGACAACGGACCTTGTTGCTTTACGAAGAGGTTCTTTAACAAGTAAAAAGTATATTAGATATTTTGTCTAACCATGTAGGTCCCCGTGTTCCTTACATAGAAAATAATTTTCTGTTAGTCCATGATAATGCTCGACCACATGTTGCACGTATGGCCCGTGATTATTTAGACGAGGTTGGTATACAAACCATGAACCGGCTACTCTGCAGCCCTGATCTAAATCCCCTAGAGATTTTTTTGGATATTATTGATCGTCAACTCGGGAGCTGATAATCAGCACCTGTCTCTCTTGACAGAGAAGGTATGGTAAATAAATTTGGGATACAATTGATAAAAACCAAATACTACGCTTGCTTTTACGCATGCCTAGTCGCTGTGAAGAAGCAATTAAAAATAGAGGCATAAATAATCGATATTAAGTATTTTTAAAAAAGGGAACCTATTAAAAATTATTTACTTTAGTTATATTTGTAAAGTTTATGTAAGTAGAGTTTGTTTTTATTTGCTTTAAATGTCCATAAAAACTTGTTACATTTAAAGTTTTGCATAATATGTGATAATAGAGATATGTAGATGATTTTTGTACAATGTTAAGAAAAGATGAAGCGATCTCGCTATATTAATAAGATGTAGTGTTTGCTTCTAATAAATTCAACAGGATATTGCAAAATATGATGTATACACACAATGTTATTTTTACAGGCCGTATATGGGTAAAACGTTGATATTTCTCAGAAAACATTGGTACGGTAATTCCTTAGAAATAGACCTATAATGTGAAAAATAAAATCATCTAAATCCAATGAACGGTTCAGAAGAAAAGAGCTTAAAACTTACGGTACTTGTATTGTTATATGGTCAGTGCCATATGAAGTTTGTTCTTCTAATTCCTATTCTGTAACAACTGTTATACCACATATTCTTATAATATTGCATCTATTATTTCTCGTTGATTACTTGTAAATGGGTGGTGTCTTTATCTGTTATATTCATTTGTTTTATTATTTAGTAAGCAAAAATTTGTCTTCCTTATAAATCGTTTTCAATTGGACTAATAAACTTTTCCCGCGAAATCGTTTTTGCAGCGTTTCGAACTTCCCCGTATATTTCTTTTCTTTGTCTTATTTTGCAAGTACTTGTGTTATGTCCGTTTCTTTTCAATTACTGCATTTTTTACTTGTCGATTCTATACTCATAATCCTTTTCCAGCTTCTTATTTTCTTTTTCTTCTCTAGAGTCTCATAATATGCTGTTTCCATACTTCTTCGTAAATTATTCCGTTCATAATTTATATCTGACTTCGTAGGATGTTGTTTGTGATATTGATTTAAGTGTTTTTGGAAAATATCTCTTACATTTTCTTCCAAAACAAAGATACCATATAGGAAAAAAATCAAAAAGATAGCGGAGAATGAAGACGATCTTTAATGATACTAAGGCTAAAGAATTCAACATGAAAATGTCGCAACAAAAAACAAAAAGTCTAGTAGTATAAAAGAAACCTTATTTTTCTTTGGGAGTCGTACGCTATGCAACGTGTAGGCGTTCATGCTGGTTGTCGAATGTACATAAATCCTTCTTCCGCCCTTATTATCGTACTGATATCAGATATGCCACACCAGTTTCTTTTGTCTCGGAACATTAGCTTTTCTTAGAAACTCATCATTTGTTACAAGGCCACCCATGGAATTCTAAGCAGACCACATTTCGAAAGCCTCCACACGATTTAGAGATCTTACTGTAAGTATCGAGATCCCAGTTCCGTACATTAGATGGGCCATACGTAACATTTCAAGACCCAGATTTTATTAAGAGTAAAAGGAAGTTAACGGCGAAGGAGGTATTTATCAAATTTAACGAGAGCCCACTGTTTCTAACAGTCCCACTTGCTGTTTAATATAGCTCCAAGGTATTTCAATCTTTCAACCCTTCCAATACCCCTTTTATTTATATTTAACTGATCTTGTGGTCTGCTGATTGTCATAAATTTAATTTTTGCTATGTTAATGTATATTCACTAAATCTTGCAGCTCTGTATTGTCCGTTATTATGGCCGTATTGACAGTATGCGGGAACCATTGACAAAAGCAATCAAAGAAGCGGGATGCATCAATAACAGAATGTGGAGAAATGCACCCCTAAAAATAACAACAAAAACGCGCATATACAAATCTGTAATTCAGCATGTCACGACTTGCATCGCAGAAATTGGACCTGAAAATAACACAACACGAAGATACTAAAAATAAATGAAATAAGAATCTTAAAAAGAATAATGGGAAAACTAATATACAAAACCAGGAGACCAGAAGCAATGCAGGATATAAATGAGTGGTTGCAAGATAGAACGGAACGGAAGAATGGAACAGACATATTAATAGAATGACATAAAGCAAAATATAATAACTCGAGACAAGTCACTTTCGAGAAGAGAAGAAGCACGTCTACATACCTCAATATATTTGTGTTGCCGCTTTTCCTAAAACCGGCCATTACCTTTTGCAAAAAAAAGACATCTACAACGCATCTACTATATCGTATATTTTTTCGTCATTTCGTCAACAGACACAAAAACAATTACTCAAAATTAGGTAATCTATTAGCTCAAATGAAAGAAATCAAAATAAATATACCGAAACAAGCTGGAGTAATAATAGATTATTGTAACATAAATATGTGCTGGGTATCTTCTTTGTATCCATTAAGTATTAAAATAACATTGACCGTTCTGTCAAATATATCCCAAAGGTATCTATGGAAACCATGGTGCATAAATTTGAAAATAAAGGAAAGTGTTAAAAAGAAAAAGATAACAATTTTTTACTGTTAATTTGAAAAGAAAGAAATCGCTTTAGAAAGTATTACACTATAAATATTAGGGATTATAGTTCCAGAACAAATAAAAATAGAAACACAATTGGCTAGTTATTTTATACAATTCTAATTTTTGTTCTGTTTGCGTTGTGGATTCTTCAGTTGTACGCTATTCATCTTGTACGTAAGTTTAGTGAATTCAAATTAATAATTATGGTACGTCATAATTTCCTATAAACATTAAGGCACATCATTATTCATTATAATAGATTTACTATCGCACAGGCTTGCTCAATCGTTGAATGCTCAATCGTTGAGAAAGTTCAGCGTTGGAGCGGTACCAAAATGGTTCTCATTTTCGTACTGCTTCAACATAAGTAGTGTTGAGACCGATGAAGATACACCACTTTGTTAAAAATATCACTCATCAATCACTTCTCGGAACTATTCGGAAATAATAAACATGCTCTGTGTTGGTTCCTCCCTTCGCACATAATATTAACTAGAGGCAGTCTTTCAATGCTCTGCATTTCAAAACTACATGTTATCTCTGTCGCACCTATTACCCAGCGGTTCGACTTCTGTACAGAAAAGTAGAGGAGTTTGAGATCAATCAATCACAGCGAGGTTGGAGAGATATAGCATGTAGTTTTATTTGCTCCCCCTTGTGATACTCTTCTCGTGCTTAGAGCATGAAGGCTACCTCTACTTAGCATATGTTCAAAGGTTCTTCCTAGCTTGCGATTACTAGAGAATATATTAAAGAATTTTAAATATAAGAGATTTGTTATTTAAATAATAGCAGTTGTACAAATTTTAGAAAAAAAACAGAGTCGCAAAGTTATAAGAAGTATACATCATGACAAATACTATGTTAATGGTTAGATGACTTTTTTTTATTTTGAAATATTGGCAAAAAGGCATCTCTAGAGAAAGGATTGTCATTTAAAATAATTGCTTGGCTCATATATTGAATATGGTTCCTTTTAAAATTTGCACAATGTAACTTCATTATAAATGACGTTTGCTGTATGTGTGTTACAATACATACAAAGTGTTCAATACATACAAAATTCTCAGTTTTCGTTTATAATTTTGTATTAAAGATCAACTTCATCAAATTACTGCGACGTATTAAAAAATATTAGCACAATTGCTAAAATAAACGCAGTGGTAGATTATTTTAGAGAAACAGAAAACAATAAATCAAAATAACACATAGTAGTAGAAGTAAATATCCATTAGATCAAATTGACTCCGAGATTATATTTGGAAAAACGTGGAACGAATGAGAACATCATTATAAATTAAAAGGAAACTGATTTTCAAGTTTCTATGAAAAGAAATCTGACTTGAAAGCAATTGAACTAAATACCCAAAAAAATCCACTAGTTTTATGATGACGTTTTGCGATGTTCTTTTCCATCCTTTTCCAAAAGGATGGAAAACGACTTCTATGGTCAGATTACAAAGAAAATAAGTTAGTGAACTAGTTGTTAAATAAGAAACAATGGATCGATTATCTCACTGAACTGTACAAGATAGAAGACACGGATGCGTTGTTGAACACGCCAGAAATAATAGTAAATGACAACATCGAAATCGAATCGCAAATTAGCCCTCCAGAAATTAAAGGAACGAAAAAGCCCCGGACAGGACTGATTCCCAAATAAACTGCTAAAATATGGAGCACAGAATCTACTGACACTAATAATTCAGAAAATCCTCCTCCAACATAGAATCCCAAATAAATAGCGAACTAGCACCACCATATTCATGTTTAAAAAGGGAGATAAGGAGCTTCCCTCGAATTATAGAGGAATAAACTTATTTAGCTCAAAGTTAAAACTTATGACAAACGTTACAACAAACAAGATTACTAGCCTTATATTCCTAGATGCACTTGCACAGATAGCGTGTTCGTTCTAAGACAAATAACAAAAAAATCAATAGAATATAGCAAGCCTACCTATATATGTTTCGTTGATCTATCGAAGGCATTCGACCGTATCCAATTAAAAGACATCATAAATCTCCTCTATGATAGGCAAATTCCACATAATCTAATCAAATCTAATTAAAACTGGGGAAAACATATACAAAGAGATATAATTCGAGCTAAAATAAACAAAGAACTTACCAATCCAATACCAGCTGGGAATGGCATCAAAATGAGAGGATATAGAGATTAAATCTGGAGTTATGCAGATGCAGCGGCGTTGATGGCCGAAAACGAGGACGACTTACAACGACTCCTATAACAATTTAATCTCACAGCCAAATCGTTTAACATGGTGGTATCAGCCGCTAAAACAAAATCAAAAAGACCCGAAAGATGTAAACTCGAGGTGAATGGATCAATTATCCAACAAGAGATGAAGTTTAAATACTTAGGTATAGAACTATCAGACTAGGGCGACGTTGAAGCAGAAGTCACAGAACAAACAATGAGAGCAACAAAAATAGCTGACTGTCTAAGCAATACAATATGGCGTAATAAAAACATTGATATAAGACAAGCTATAAGACCTATATTGACATACATCGCAAAAACTTGTGACTGGTAGCTCTATTAGACAGCAGACTCAGTAAAACAAAGGTTAAATTTATATAAACATAATTATATTCGAAATAAATAAATAACAAAACAAAATTAGATCCCAGGTAATATGTACAATAAAAATTAAAATGTCATTCCTGGCGACGGTATCAACGGCGCTATGACCACTATTTATACCTGCAAAAAAAAACGGGTATGGCAGTCCAGTGGGACTGCCGGTAGAAGTTATACTTCTATACACGCGTTCGCCGTTACAAATTTATATGGGAGTCAATCTGCACAATCATTACATATTTAATGCTATAGGTAATAGAGAGCAGGTGCATCGTTTGCTGTATATAAACATTTGACCTGTAATAGGAGTATAGTAAATAAAGGATTGTATTAATATTTTAATGAAAATATATATTTTTATTTTCATATATGTATAAAAGTAGTTGAATGCAAAAAAAATTGTTTTACACATACTCTGCAGTAAAATTCATTGTTTATTTTGTTATTAATATAAAAATTACAATACAATACACTGCAACATAATTCAATATAATAATACAATACAAATTAAAATGCAATATTCATAAGTATTTAAAACTGCCAATATACATAACTTACTATTGTTCTGAAGCTATTTTCTTGTGGCATTTTAAATTAATTTATATTTTAATGGGAATATGCCACAATTAAAGGTTAAAATACGTTTATTGACGTTTCAATTTCCACTTCGGAAATCGTTCTCAAAATACAAACATTAGTAAATTGTAAATTAGTAAATAAATTTACTAATGTTTGTATTTTGAGAACGATTTCCGAAGTGGAAATTGAAACGTCAATAAACGTATTTTAACCTTTAATTGTGGCTTATTCCCATTTAAATATAAATACATAACTTACGTTTACGATTATGTTGTAAATTTTCATTTTATTTTAAAATTTAGCATTTTTGCGTATATTACATATATTTAATAACATTAACGTGAGGTTTTTAAATATTTCAAAAATAAAAAAGGAAATTCATATTGGGATTCGAACTCACGTACACCAGCGTATGAACCAAACACGTAAAAGATTTGCCAATTAGACATGTTATTAACGGATTTCAAAATTGACAGTTGTCTGTCATACAGTGATTATTTTGAAATACAAAAGCCTAAAATAATTATGAACATTTAATAAATAATACAAAACATATCACATAAATAATAATATTAATATATATTATATCATATATATAATATTATGTATAATATAATATATTTATAATATTAAATATATATACAAAAGGAACATTTTTATCTCTCTCTTACTCATTATCTTACATATGTAATGGTTTCACAGATTCACTACCGTGCAAATTTCCAACGCCGACCGTGCGTATAGAAGTATAACTTTAAAATAAATACCATATTCTCTCTCCAATAGCTCTACAGCGCAAATCGAGCCTTGGCCTCCTCCAAACTAGGCCTCCAACCTTGCCGGTCTCGTGCCGATCTTCTCCCGGTTCTCACGTCTAGCAAATACAATATTAAGTAATGTCATAAAAATCGAAACGAAAATACGATGTGTTAATACACACACGCTAAAGTAAAAAGAACAACTGGAAGCAAGTGGCGCAAAATAGAAGACACTGAATTGATTTGGGCGAGGCCTATGTCCAAAGTTGGATTACTGAAGGCTGAAGAAGAAAGTAAAAAGAATGATCTGGCTTAGAATCGATCAACACTAGATCCGGCGATGAGCGGGAAGTGACTAATCAACACTTAATTATGGAATGGGTCTGTGGAGTTGTACCCAGATTAACACTATGATAGAACTCAGACGGTTCCCCAAAGGCCTGGTGGAGTTTTCACTAGATCAGCGCCCATGCGGAATTCTCTTCTACCTTTCGGCATAGGTTGTTTTATACCGTTGCCGGTCTTCCTTCTCCTCTAGCGCGTCGATGTAAGTGGGAATTTAACGTGAAAGTGCGTACGTACGGAGCGTTGGCGGAACGGTGGCAATAGCTGGTGCTGACGTCGTTACAAACTAGGCCAAAAACAACAAAAACCAAAAGATTTCTTGAAACAACAGAAATTAAGGTACTTCGTAACATAACTGGAAAGACTCTTCTACACAGAAACAAGTAATAACAAAAGCAATATATGTGGGGTAGGCGATATTAATGGTAGGGTGGTAAACAGGAAAAAAAGAGTGGAATATTACCAGAATCGAAGAAATAATAATGGTGAGAATTTCTCGAGATAAATCGTCAACGGTACGGAGAAGTATAGGCTGACCCCGAGAAACATGGACCGACAATCTTAACGTTGATGCAGGTTGATGAAGTTTAAACAGGCGAATCGCCTAGAATAAAAAAGGAAGAAGGAGAAGAAGTTCTGCGAGAGTATTTCACCTATTTATAAATAATATACAAGAATAATATTTTGTATTTATCATAATTGTGTATTTTTTATTGCACAATAAAATAAAATAAAAATATTTTGCACTCTGGGTAGTGCGGACGGAAGTGAAGAGTTCTAGTCCTAACTTATTGAACATATTAAGTTTCAATTCATTTTTATATTCAAAGTACAGTCGAGTCTGCCATTTGCGCCAAATGCTCTCTACTATAAGAATAAACCACAATTTAAATTAAAAGTAGGATTTCCGAGGTGGAAATGGAAACGTATGTTTACATATTATTGACATTTGTTCGCAATAAATAAGTAGACAATATAGAAACGCCACAAGAAAATAGTTTGTTTCTGAACCATATTGCGCCAAATGTACGGAACTTACATTACATTATTAACCGATTTTATGCTGACGTCAGGCTTATATTTTTCCCTATATAAAAAAGATATTTTTCTCAAGCTTAGCTATAGAAGTTTTTACTTCAAAAATTATACAATCTATACATACATAACATCTTCATTCACATACTATTCATCACAGTCGATCGCCAATTGAATCGCTTATTGTATAAAGGGAATAAGTCCACATCAGTACGAATACATTTTGTTGAACCACACTCGACGGATCAATCAGTCTATTGAAATTTGTATCTCTCACCATACACGAAATATCGCAGAATAAAATTATTGTTGAGCGTATAAAGGAAACTAGTTCGGGACTAGTAATAATTCTTGTTAGATGTTCTTAGGGCATTTGTTGCGCAACGAGAAATACTACATCCCTCAGTTGATAATAAAAGGCAAAATAGAAGGAAAGCGAGGAATTGGAAGAAAAAAATTGTCCTGGCTACGTAATATCAGAAACTGGACAGGACTTGGATTTGAGGAACTCTTAAGAACAGCTGAAGATAGACAAACGTTTGCCACCATAACCGCTAACCTCCATTGATGGAGACGGCACTTGAAGAAGAAGAATAATTCTTGTAGCGCCACCATATTTTCTGTCATTTTGTCTACAGAGTCGTTTATTTTATTGTTTCGGTTAGCTCTAGCACGTGTGTGCATTAGTAGTTTCGATAATAAAATCAAGGATTAAGAACCTAAAAAAGAACGCCGAAGCAATTTTGTGTTTCATGTATTCATGGACAAGAACGTGTTCAGATGTTTTATATGCATTGTCGGCAAAAGCAGTTTGTCGTTTAATTTGGCTCCTAACAAATGGTGATCTTAAACATCTTAAACGTGGTAAGGCTTTACCCGATTCTGTTATTTTAAAGATAAATGAGCACATTAGAATTTTTCCAAAAAAAAGAAAATCATTATGGTAGCAAGCCTGTTACCTTCCTTGATTCCTCTTTAACCGTAAAAAAGATGAACGAGTAGCAGCTGCAGAATTACTTGTGCATAAGAGGAGGGCAAACTAACTAAGTTTTACAAAAAAATTATATATGCAAAAGAGATGTGTAATAAAAACAATAATCTAGCAGCCATCGTTTTTGATTTTATGCAAAATTTGCCATTACCATTTATGCCAGTGAATGATATCTTTTACCTACGAAAAGTACGGCAATATGTTTTTGGGATACAAGACATAAAAACAAATGGTGCAACATTTTATACGTTCCATGAGGGCACTGCCAAACGCGGAGCGAATGAGGTAGCTAGCTTCCTGCCGGATTATATAAAACAAATCCCAGAAACTATCATTGAATTACACGTATTTAGTGATGCTTGTGGGGGCCAAAATAGAAATCATACCCTTGTTCGATTTTTCTTAAATCTTACCATGAATGGAAGATTTAACATAATTTATCAATATTTTCCGGTTCGTGGGCATTCTTTTCTACCGTGGGACAGAGATTTTGGACCTATAAAAAGTGTTCTCAGGCGCCATGACCGGGTTTATACTCCAATACAGTACGTACAATAATAGCAAACGCAAAATCATTGAAATCACATTTTACTGTTAAAGTAGTAGACATGCATGAAATTCTAGGCTTTAAAATGTGGTGGCCCAGCCTATTTAAAAAAATATAAAGGAACTCGTTATAGGTACAAATAAAATTAAAGAAAATTTTGCCATATCAAAATATAAACACTTAACTTATTCAAGTGAGACCCCCGGAGTTATAACAGCATTACGAGTTCATTGATGGATTTGTTTTATTCGAATTTAATTTGTCAAAAAAAAAATGCAGCTACTTCGTGTCTAAATAAAATGGCTTACGAAGCCAATCAAGGCCAAAAAACTGGGTGATCTTATGAAAGTCTTGACTTATATTCCCGAAGAAGATAAAGAGTTTTTTGAGCAATTTAAGGACCTGTCGACGACCAATGAAGAATATGATAGTGATTAGTTTTTTTGTGTTCCAAGTCTTAAGATGTACTTTAGGTCTTATTTGTAAAAATAAACATATTTTTATAAGTTAATTAATAATTATTACCCGTAGAGCAGCACATTATTTTGTCTTTTATTCATTGATTTTCTAAAAAAAACAAGTCCTAGCGTTTAAAAACCTACTTTTGGCCTTAAAAGTTTTCAAAGCCAAATTTGCTGTATCACATGTCACTCTACTAGTTTCCTTCTACATTTCATACGTAGAACAAAATTTGATAGGTCGTCAAGTTTCTAAACTAGATAGTTTTTTCGTTTTTCTAATACCCTTTATACAATAAGCGATTCAATTGATGAAGTGGTTATGTACAGACGTTTATTAGCAGTCAACTTTAGACGTCGGTATCTCAAAACTAAGTAAATGCCATTTGGCCCCATCTTAGACCAGACTGTTCAATAGTGACAATTCGAACATGTCATTCTAACCAATATTAAATTAATTGTGGGTAATTTGCTGGATTTAATAGGTATTAACTTACTAAAAATGCTTAAAATATTCCGTATTCTATTGAAAAGGAAATAGACGCAGTTGTTTTAATTTGCATTCACTAAACACCCTCTAATTTCTTTAATTGTTATTTTAAAAAAGCAATAGAAAGGTAAGTCATCTATTATATATATTTTGCGTTAGTAATAACTTATTCATTATTACAAAGAAATTTTAATTTGATGTATATTTCTGCAAGATGAACAATATAAATTAAGTAAATATTAGATAAAATACTCGAATATTAGTTTGAAAGTGTACATCCAATTTGATAGTGTATCTGGAACTAGGAAACAGAAACTAACTTTAAAAGTAAAAAAATGGGTGTAATTTGTTCGCATAAAGTTTCAAAATATTTTAGGAAACTATTCTTAGTAGAATATATACAAGTCAAGAAAACTATTATGCTCGTGTATGCAAAGTATGCACAAAGTATTCCAAACAGAAATAAATTTGTGTTCAGAATTATTCGTCGTCATGTATATTTTATTCTTCTTATTGTAAATATCACCTGGCCCTTGTTATATTTACCTACGTTATTGTTGTTTTTTCTAGTCCCCAAATTTTATATTCCTCTACCATCTTACGTGTTATATATTCTATATCATCCATGTCCTCTGCTAAAAGGATTTGATAGTATGCAAATGACAGTGTATACTGTGTAGTGAATCATCAGACGGGCCATAGAAAACTCAATGGAAAATTCTAAACTCTCGAATTCCTGCTTCCCTAATTATTTTAAATAAAAAGTCATCAGATACTATTTGTAGAGGACTGAAATCTGTATTGAAAACAAATGTTAAAATTGTTCTACGTATTAAATACCTTCCAAAATCTTGCAAAAATTTATTACATTTACCAAAAATAATTATAATACATTTGCCAGTTGTAAAAGTTAGGCCACACGTAGTGCAGAATGTGCATAACGGGTTGTGTTATACACATACAACACTGCCTGGGGTTATTGCGGGGTGGATTGAGTAGCTCTGTGGTAACCACAGCCGGTCCAAAGCCCGGATAAAATGTGGTGGGTGATATACAAAGCCGGAAATTACTATTTAAATGGGAATAAGCCACAATTAAAGGTTAAAGTAAGATTATTGACGTTTCAATTTCCACTTCGGAAATCGATCTCAAAATACAAACATTAGTTTGTAAAGCAGAAACACAGAGAAGACAAAAGGATGTTAAAAACAGCAGAGATAAAAACACTTAGAAAAATTGATGGTAAGACATTATGGGACAGAGCTAGAAGTACAGATATACGACGTAGATGCAAGGTGGAGAACATCAAGAACTGGGTAAAAAATAGAAGAGTAGAACGGAACGATCATATAAGCCGAATGACAACAAATAGACAACTTACTGGGGGCACATTGAAACACAAACAGAGTCATGTCTACTTAAAAAAGAAGAAGAAGATGAACGTAGTGATCCTGCAATGGGATCTTAGATTATTATATTTATATGAGATTAAGCCACAATTGGCTCTTCTTCTCAGGATTTCTACTCAGGAAATCGTTTTCAAAAAGAATTATTCTAAAATGGTGCTGTTATTTTAGTGCTGTTAATAGTTGTTTAGCAATTATTGTGTGATAAAATTGACGGTTGACTTACTTGTCCTTGATCTAGTAGGCAAATAGCCATGCTTCTAGTTGAAAATTCTGAGAGATGATATCAAATTCAAAGTGTTTATGTATTATTTGTTTATGTATTATATGTTTATGTATTATGTTTGTATTTATGTATTATGTATAATAGTAGATGATGTGTCTCTAACTTTATATTAATCCGCTAATGTTGGTATGTTCTTGTTGCTAAGCGTATTCCTTCATTTGATCCTATTCTACATCATATTTCATCACACCCACAAATAGTAGGTACTTTTATCACCATACGTACCTATTTAGACAGTGAAATATAAAGGAAGTGCGTCTAAATATAACAGGGAGCCCAATTATACTACTGATGGATAAAATAACTAAAAAGAAATATAATTTTCGATATTTTATTATAGAATCTATTTAGGCTGTTTAAACTGCCCTTCTTAAAAAAATCTCGGAAGAGTCATTTTTACTTGGATC
The DNA here is from genome assembly GCF_040954645.1 of Diabrotica undecimpunctata. Classification (NCBI taxonomy): domain Eukaryota; kingdom Metazoa; phylum Arthropoda; class Insecta; order Coleoptera; family Chrysomelidae; genus Diabrotica; species Diabrotica undecimpunctata. Next base: position 45,502,092 of record NC_092804.1, on the reverse strand, counting down.
ACTTTGCAAGGCACACTTCTAAATTTAAAAAGACGGAATGTATTGACCATTTCAGAATTCAAACATACTTTATTTATGTTTCTGGTAGGAAACATAAGTAAAACAATGCTTTCGTGTTAGTTTTTAGATTTAAATTAAAATTGTTCATCTTGTAGAAAACTTAAACGTAACAGGCTATAACCCTCTCATCCCACAATCGTTTGAAGATAATTATGTGCGCTACACCCTAGTTGCTTGATTTTAACTAAAATATACGTTGGTAAGAGTTTTCTTGCTTCAGGCTAAATCGACACGTACCATCTTCAAGAATAGAACTTCAATTCCCAAACCAATCCCGAAAAAACCGAAGTCGAGAAGCGCACCAATACCTCTCGATAGAAAAGAAAATCTCGCCCAACCCGGTTCCTCAAAGTCGGGGATAAAAGTCAACAAACAACCCTTCAAAGCAAAAACTAGAAAAGAGCTAACCTTAAAGTCAAAAAATTCCACAGAAAAAGTAAAACCGATCAATAAAGGAATCAAGAAACCAGCCGGAATAGAGACAAGTAATCGTTCTAAGGGTAAACTAGAAACTAGCACCCAAATCCCGACACCTGTCCAATCAGATAAGACCAAAGAGGAAGGAGTGCACCTGCGAGAAATTTGCTTCATAAACAACAGCGAAGGAAAAGCAGTTATAGCGAAGTATGAAAATAACGACAAATTCGACGACAGCCTCGTTGTAGCATGGGAGAAAAACTCCACACATCCCCAACTGTACACCCGAAAAGCTCGTGTTTTCTCAGCTCCACCCTACCATCTCCCCAACAAATCCTTTTCTGAGCCAGGTACCAGCAAACAAGGAGGGGGTTTTAGGGTACACAATTTCGCCAAAACTAAAGCTAGAAGAAATTTGAGGCGACTGGCTAGTGCCGCTGATATTCTAGCTAAGGTCGATAAAAAGAAAAAGAAGAAATTGAAGGCTAAGTAGGAAAATATTGTAAATGGACTAATTTGTAATTTAGAATGACTGTCTCGAAACAATTTTCATTATATACTGTAAAAATAAATCAATATCGGTATGGGTTTTTATCTCATTTGTAAAATTAATCAAGATTTATTCAGCAACTGAAAGACTTGGAGAGATGTGTAGTTTATTATGAGCATGTCATTAGCAAACCTGCGAATAATTATCGTGTTAACTTTGATTTATCACGTATTTTTTAAAAGAATCATTTTTAGGTAAGTACAGCAGGTAGGATGCAGTACCAAAAACGAAATAGATCGAATATCCTGAAGGCACATTTTCTGTGAAAAATGTGCACGACGAGGTTTATTCCACGAGAGACATCTTCTTATCATATCCTCAAATGTCATACTTCTCCCCGCTTTTTCGTCACTATTAAAATATAATTTAAATAGGAAATATTGTTAATTGTGTTTTTGTTTGTGCTAAAGAGCGCCAAGTAGAAAGCTACTTAATGAACAGTCGCATGGCTGAATTCTTAAAAGAATTTGCTTTTCAATGATGTATCGTAGTTAGCACTTTCCCTTAAATCGCTGTGGAGTTAGTAAAGGATGGGCGGGAAAGGATACTTCACATTTAAGATTATCATCAAAAGGAAAAAGTCCCCTGTGAAATAAAAGTCGAGGTGTTTTTTCGAGGATTTGACTTCCTTTTTCCTAATTTTCCCCTGTTTCTGTTTTAAAACAATCTTTATATATATATATATATATATATATATATATATATATATATATATATATATATATATATATATATATACTACGATATAGAGGGAAGGTGACAGGGCCAGTGCTAAACTTCAACTGTTTCAAATGGTGTTACCCAAGGTACTCATTTTATTAAGCCGATCTGGGGCTTGTAGATATTTTAAAAATATCTAGATCTTGTCGCTGGCGTTAGGATCTAACCCGAGCCCTCTGTAAAACTTGACTACTATACTACTTGGTATTAATTTATTTCCTTAAAATAAAAAAAAATGTTACAAAAAGTACTAGCATATATCATATTTTAGAAATTGCTTATTATTGTCACTTCATATCTTCCAGTTGCTATTAAACTTGAAAAAAAAACATCTAAGTGGAGATATTTTTATATTTTTGTAAATATTTAAACATTTGAAAAGTAACGTCCACAAGTGAAAAATGTTTTACGAAGATTATTTGTTCAGAATTAATTGCTTGCAAGATGTGTGTTTGGATTGGTATGTGGACAATTTGTATTTTAAGGTTTTGGTACTTTGTGCCCTTTTTGTGTTATTCCAATAGTTATTTTTTAGCTGGTGATATTTCTCTTGAAAAGGCATATATTTTTTACGAGCTGGCGGCACTAAAAACACTGTGAGACTAATACACTTTGTATATACTTATCTTACCTATCGAAATGACATTTTAGGAGAAGGTATAACTGAAAGAACGATCTAAAACAAGAAAATTGTTCAATATTGGTGGAAGAAAAATCAAAATTATTTGTAAACCAACGGAATTAATTGAACTTGCTGATATTTAGAATCCCATTATAAGATAGTCCTATATTTGCATACCAAAATTAAGTCAAAACATGCAATAATAATAAATAATTTGAAACATCTGTAGTAAGTTACTCATAACAGTAAAAGTATTAAACCTAGAAAATTGTACTTTATGATCATCTTCTTTTAATCATCATTTTGCTATTTTTTATCCTATGCTTTTATTCTAACTTTTTCCACATGATTTTTGTCCTACAGCAGTGGACATTAATGTTCTTTATGTCATTAAACTAAATACCCCAGTCAATGAAGAAAAAAAGCTGAAAAAATCTTATACAGATATTTAAAGGTTCTAAAGGTATATGAGAGGTAGCTGATGAAAAATCCGTGAAGAAGTACAGCTGATTTTGTTTTGTTTTGTTTTTTTTTAACAATCTTAAAAAGTGAAAAACATAATTTTTTGCCTATAAAAAGTTTATTATACATTCTACAGAAAAATGTTTCAAACAAAAGTTATAGATCATAAAAAGTTAGTTATTCTGAGAGTTTTCAAAATAAAATACATAAACAATTGACCGAGATAATTGTAAAAAAAAACACTTATTTTTGTAGTAATTTATAAATGTTAATAATTTTGTTTTTTGCATAAATACATGTAATATAAGTGATGGAAATTCATTTTATATAACAAATAAAACACTGAAAACTTGGTTTTCAAAACTTCCACAAAATTTATTATAATATTTTATTACTACAGTTGTTTCGGCAGAGTGCCTTTCTCAAGTGATCTGTTTTTGGTATGTGTCTACACTTTATAGTCTTTAACTGAATAGGTTGAGGAGAGAAGAACTGTTTGTCTCAAGTCGGTCATTCAGAATTATGTCTGTATTTTTTAATTTGTTAATTTCCTTTCTTTGTTAATTTATAAAATACCTCTAGAGTGACTGTTGGTGGGCAAGTACAGTTGTTTAAATAATCGCTCTTCGGAATAAACAAATTAAATAACTTACAAACTATTTGGTTGATCTAGCTGAGATTTAGCACACTTTAATAACTCATTTATACAGTAAAGCCATCTCAGAATTAGCGCTTACCGAGGTCAGTGAGGGCCTTATAATAAACGGTGAGTCACTTAATAACATAAGATATGCTGACGACCCAGTCCTTCTGGCAGGAACACTAGAAGAACTGCAACACCTTGCTGAACAACTATATATATTGCAACGATTATGGACTAAAAATAAATTTGAAGAAAACCAAGTTCATGGTGTTTACAAAAGCACAAAACATCAAAGTTAAGCTAGTACTAGATAATACAGAAATTGAACAAATGTCTTCGTACAAATACCTTGGAGCATGGATCACAGAAGATACTGATCAGACAAAAGAAATAAGATGCCACATTGAAATTGCACGGTCAACTTTTAATAGAATGAGAAAACTTTTTTGTAATCGCGATATCAATATATCGCTCCGAATCAGAATGCTTCGATGTTATATTTTCTCTACCCTTTTGTATGGGGTTGAAGCTTGGACACTTAAAAAATTAAGCATTAAAAACTTAGAAGCATTCTAAATGTGGTGTTACCGACGTTTTGAAAATATCATGGATGAATCGCAAAACAAACGAACAAGTTCTCGAACAACTAGGAAAACGATGCGAAGTTTTAAATTCCATAAAAATCAGGAAATTGGAATACTTGGTGCACATCATGAGCGGTGCGGTGAAAAATACGAACTATTAAGGAATATAATGCAGGGTAAAATCAAAGGCAGAAGAAACGTAGGAAGACGTAAAATCTCGTAACTACGCAATCTCCGTGAATGGTTTGGATGCAGTTCAATTGAACTATTCAGGCGTGTAACCAACAAAATTATAATTCCCAGAATGATTTAAAATCTCCGATACGAGCGGAGCTTGAAGAAGAAGAATAACTCGTTAACTTCCACAATATTAAGTAGTTATATTACATGTTATTATGCAAAAAACATGTTATTATTAACATTTATAAATTACTGCAAAATAAATGGTTTTTTGAAATTATCTTGGTGAATTCTTTATGTATTTTAATTTAGAAACTCGCAAATTGAAGAACATTTTAAGATCTACAATTTTTGTTTGAACGATTTTTCTCTAAACTGCATAAGAAACGTTTTATATGCAAACAAATGACTTTTTTACTTTTTAAGAATATTTAAAACAAAAACAAAGGAAAATCAGCTGTACGTCTTCACGGATTTTTCATCAGCTACCCCTCATATACCTTTTAGAACGTTCAAATATACCTGTATAAGATTTTTACGTGAAATCAATTATTTTTTCCCAGATAGACTGGTGTAAAAGCCAAATGGGTATGTTTTCATGAAAGAAATGTGGTTGACTTAAGTTTCAGTATTCTAAAACACACTAGAATGACTGCCACAAATTCGCATCGGAGCCTTTACGATCAAATCCCGACCATAACTATCCGAGGAAATTCTGTGACTTTGTTTTTAGTTGAAAGATCGATGGCAAAGAGATGGGTATGTTGTATATTTATACCGTAAATGTGTCAAAATGAAGAGAAAACGATTTTGGGTGCATCCCTTGTTATCAGTGAGATCGATAAAAGGGCTATTTGTATTTTTTTATGAAGACTTTCGTAAATATGATGGTTTTTGAAGTTTTTCAATTACACTAGAATTTCTGTGAAAAGCTTCGATGTGTTACTGGAAAAAATTGCACAGACACAATCTTCTAAGACACATGAAGATAAATTTATTGAAAAAACTTTACAAAACTATCTAAAAATATATTCAGAAATTGCCTATACATTCAATTTTGGTCCTGATTGTGATTTTAGTTGGAGCAGTGCGCCATGCACCATTACGGAGTATGTTAGTTCTGCGCATAAGAATTGTTTAGTTGGTCGTAACCAAAGTCACTAGACTCTGGTCGGATGAGTAGGCTCCGATCAAGGAAACGAACTTTAGCTAGTCCGCGTCCGTCCTTTGATTCAATATTACAATTGGTGTAGTAGTCTGGTCTAAGCCCAAAAAGTCCGGTTTCCTAGGAGACTTCGTCAGCGGTAACCGAACGCAGCCGACTTTGGTTCAAATTCAGTGCGAACAATTATATGATGGCGATTTTTTAAGCTCCGCTGCACTCAATGACGAAAAATCCCGCTTAGTTTTAGGTTTCCGCTGTCGGTCACATTCTGTAGATTTCGACGGAATCCTAAATAATATTCAGTATAATATCTATTTCGACTGACATTACAGCATTGCCACTATCAAAATCATAAAAATAATAACTTAAATGCGTAAAATAAAGTGTGTTTCTACGATAAAGTGTTTTGTTAACTTAAATCCATAATATTGAACATATTTATGATAATTTCAAAATATTCCATATTTTTGTCTATGGATGCACAAGTGAAAAAGTTTATTGGAATAACTTAAAAAGGAACGTGATATTTCACGATATAATTAAAGGTGCTTATGAAAGTTGGTAGCTCAAATAAGGATTTTGCAACGAGTATAATATGTTAAATCAACAATTGTTAGAACTAGTTGCGGTTGAATAACTATGTATAAAGCTTTAACATTATATATACCACGACATTGTTTTATTGACCATAGAACACAATGGCAATCGCTGTGACATGTTACACGTTTCCACCTCTATATTCATTTCACAGTAGGTACGAATTGTCGTAATTGTCACATTGACATTAAAAATTTCAAACGGAAGTTCTGAAAAAATAAACAAATAATTAATAAAATGCGTATTACGTTGTATACTGTCCAAGAAAAAGTGTAACTTGTAACATGGTACTTTCAGGGTCATTCGATACGGATACGCTTGAGGTGTCGGGTTTGTAGAAACACACGCAGGGCGCTTCGGCGTTACGGTCACCGGTCTACACTCCTAGTATCCGAGACGAGACTCTCGTGGGACCACTCTACTCTCATTTCCACAAGGGCCAGGTGAGGTTGAACGAGCTGCGACTCTGACGCACTCCTTTCCCATTAGGGGTGCTGAGACACAGCACGTACCCACCTTGGGTGATACAAGAGTGATAGAGGAGAGATCCTCGGCGGCGACCTATCTACGTGCGAGGTGGAATTCCCCTACCTGCGTTCACCTTTCTGGCCCGGGGGGGGGGGGGGAGATAACGGACGGGTGTTCGTAGTAATCGCAACACAGGTACTACGGGGAGGGTAGAGCCCCGCAATGCTTCGTGCAACGCGCCACCCTCATAATGGTGTCGGACTCATAGGGGCTAGTGGTTTCGCTTACCGCTTACAGGAAGACCTGGGTCCTGCCAATGTTTTCATTGAAGGGAACACGAATATTTTCAATGTTGCAAAGTCCGAGGTCAAATTTCTTATCGTAAATACCGTCTTTGGGTTATAAGCTTTCTGTTCTAATAACAGATGTTTTCACGGACAGACAGACGGGCGGACAGGCGGGCATGAAACTGGAAGTACATATTCGTTCTCGTCGTGCTAAGGCGCGTAGAATAATATATCGCTTGTACTATTTTGGCGATTTCAAACAGTACTTCCGATTGCAACGCTGGAACCCGGAAGTCCGCGTTCAAGTCCCTCACCTTTAATACCATCCTTTGGATTATAAACTTTCATTGGACACCTCATTTGTCATTATATCTATTCTAATACAGGAGGAGTTATGTTTACGGACGGACAGGCAGACATGGATGAAGGGTTTCACATTTTAATGTTGTAAAATGGGTGAAAACAATGGAATTTGTTATACTTCATTATTCTTTTTTAATATCGGCTTCTTCTGCTCCCGCTGTATTTAATTCGACTATATATCTAATTTACATATCTAATACAAGATCTAATGTGAAGTTCTACACTCAACATCGTTGTCTAGTCTTATTTGGTTTCCATTTCCCCTTGTTTTTTCTTATGTGTTTATATATATATATATATATATATATATATATATATAATATATATATATATATATATATATATATATATTTATTTCTTTTGATCCGCCTTTTTTAGTTGTGATTATATGTAAGACGCCTCCTCCCCTTTGAGAGACATGATGTTAATGTCATTCACATACGAAGCAGGTCGTAGTGATTCGTTTGTTAGCAGATTGGCTCTTTCAACATTATGTACAGCTGTCTTATGATATATTCAAGTGTAAGACTGAACAGTGTTGAAGCCAATATATCGCCTCGTTTTAGTCTATTTCCTATTTGAAAGCTTTACATAAGTTGATTCTTTATGCGAAATGTTGCTGTTTTCTTTACTGTAATTAATGCGTCTAAATATTTTATCAACCTCTTTAAAACCTTTACTACTCACTGTTCTTTTGATAGTGGTATTCTAGATATTTTAATTTGTGGTTAATTAATTTTTTTAAGTATTTACCTATAAAATCATTTGTGATGCCGTTCCTTCAACATTGTTTAAGATATAATAGTTAACTGATGTTATTGGAAGCATAGCTTTCTTATCGCGGGCTACGGGAGCTGCTACGGACTGAGCGGCGCATCACGCACAGGTATGAAAAAATAAAACCGACTGAAACTATACGATAAAAATGTAACGATCGGGCGATCATACATTACATGGAGTAGTAAACGCCGTCCTATGCGTCTTTCTTAATAATATAAAATTAAAATAAAATAAATTAAATTAAAGTAAAATTAATTGAATCATATTGAATTAAATTAAAAACACTCCGTATATAGACGATAACAAAGCTATGCTTCCACTCCTCGTTCACTCCCGGAGTGCCACATTCCGCTTTCATCTAACAACTCTAAACAAATACTTTACAAATATGTTGTGTTCATCCTTAGGATTTTTTGCATCATTTGAGTACATCAACTAAACCTGTCTACCAGTTGCTAAAATATTACAGGAATTTCACCGAACGGAAATGTACTGGCATTTAGTAAAGTCGACTTTACAGTATGCAATATCTGTGCTAGACGAGAAATTTGAACATGTTCTATTTTTCATGCTATTTTGATGCAATTTTTTGTCAAAATTCATGTTGCCAATATAACAAAATTCATAGTTTAGAATAAAACTTAACCTTATTGTGTAAGTGTAAATGTTAATTATTGGATGTAATAATTTGTAATCTATATTTTAATATATTTAATGCTGGACTGAAATTTCTAAGTGAAATATCTAAAGTTAATGTTTTGCTATAATTCTTGTATTGGCAACAGTAAGTAGTGTCTCTAAATTGCACGAAAATAGCTCTGATGTAAACAGATCAGGCTAGGCAAGAGATATGCCAAGCAAGACCGACTTGCATAGCATGAGACTTGCATGGACTAGATGTAAAACTACTTTAAGAATTAAATTATGCAGACAAAACTTTTTATATACTTCAACATAGTTCTAACAATTGTTTGCGGTTTTTGTATTATTTTCGAATACTTTTAGTTATTAGAATTTATTAATTACTTTTCTACTTCGTTTACTACAAACAGAAATATTCTTCGTAATTATGGGAAATCACAGTGTCTTACTATTAAGGTCAGTGGCCCAAATTCAGACATGTTTAAGCTTTCACGTTCCATTTTATTATTGGAAATAATACTTATTGAGTAACATTGATCAGTTTTTATTTTCTTGAATTAATAACTATTTATAAGAGAACCTGACCAATTATTAATCATAAAACTTCGACAAGTTAATTATATTTTTATATTTATTATAACTATACAAAAATCACCTAATTCCGACACCAGGAAAGCAGTTTGCTCCAAAATCAGACATGTCAGTGAACCTAATTCAGACACTAATCCTAAATCAGGCTTCTCTTCAATAAAAGTTGATTTTTTTGGTGTCAATTGTAAGGTTACTAATATTTTTTCAGTATTATTTTTCTCTTCTTTGGCCGTTTCCTCTTTTACTTGCTCATCTTCAATGATGAGTCAACTGAACGTTCCTTAATATTTCTTTAGTATTATTTTTATTATTGACTGATTCCTTTGGTATTCGCTCGCTTTCAATGATATCAATTCGGTTTTCTGGCGCCAATGAAATAATTTCTAATACATTAATTTTCTTTCCTATAACATTAGTTTTTGTTGTTTCGTCGAAAGTTTCTTTCGTGTCTGTTTCGTCAATTCTTTTCATTTCTTCAATAATTGTTAATTCTTTTTCAAGAAGTTCTGCTTCGGTTTCAGTATCTTTAACTATGTCTTGTATGTCCAAAATTACTCCTTGTAACGTATCATCAGCTTCAAATTCCACTTTATTTTCCTATCCATCTTCTAGAATTAGGTCTTCTTAAATATCGATTATAATGTTGGCGGTTTTCTCAATATTTTGGGATAATCCAGATTTCTGATATAGTTTGTACCAAACTTCATACAAACTCTTATCTTTAATTTCACCTGTCCACTCTGCACCCATCAGTCCATAACATTTAGTCAAACAATCTGGCTGAATGAACGATTCCAGATATTGCAAATAACTCACTCTTTCAGGATCCAGTGCGGCTGTACTTGTGTTAAGCTCATTGTCTTCAGCGAGAAGTTTATGATAATCAATATTATCAGCATTAAATGGACAAAGACCACATACTTTAAAAGATTTTTTAAAATATCTTCCACGTTTGTTATTGAACTTATAGCATTTTGAAGGACAGGGGCAAAGGTGTCTTTTCCTAAGTGTTTATAATTATTTTGGATTTTAAAATTTTGTACTTCAGTTTTTCATTTCATTTTTAAAGAGTTAAATAATCCCACATCAAGAGGTTGTAGAATATGTGTGGAATTTGGTAATAAACTTATCAGGATATTTGTTTTTCTTTACACTAGTCAGTCAAAGGTAAGGTCATATGTGACTTATGTCCATCCAAGTATAATATTACTGGAAACTGAATATTTTCAGATAAGAGCCATGGGTAAAAAATGTTTGTTATATATTCGAAAAAAGATTCTGAAATCATCCATCCGCTGGTTGACTTACCAATACTCCAACCTTTAGGCACCTGCGATACTATGTGCTTGGGTATTCTTTCATATGCGTACATTACCATGGGTGGAGCTAGTTGACCGGCAGCATTAGCCGTAACAAGAAGAGTCAAGATGCAGGGACTTACTTCCTTTCTTGGCAAGAACTTTGCGACCTTTTGGCGAGAGAAAAAAAAGCAGACTCATCCGTGTTGTATATTCTTTTTGGATCAGTTATATTAATATTACATGAAATAATGTATTCTTCAATTTCCTTATGCCAGTTTCTGATTTTGTTTTCAGTTACAGCTGCTCGAGATGTACATAAGTTTTGAGCTATTTGTTCACTAATTTCTGGATGCCTTTTGGTATATAATTCATACCAGTGACGACCTGGTCTTCCATCTGTAAAATTGTTAGGGCGCTTTAAATTTTTTATCAGAAGGCAAACACTATCGAGCAATTGATCCTTGGTGACAGGAAAACCCATTCACCGCCATATTAATTATCCATTGAACCAATAGATTTTCTTCATGAACGGATAGTACAGAAGGTGCTCCGCTGCGACATTCTTCTGGGTAAATGCCCCGGATCTTCCCAATGAGTGTAGTTCTCGGGACGTTATATAGCCTCGCTGCGGCTAAACAAGGTGTTTCCACCTTTAATGGCATCTAAAGCACGTTTCACATCATCTTGGGGTATATGCTTTCTTTTTCGTCGACATTCTGTAAATAAAGCAAAAAACTATTGCAAATAATATCTAAATGTTAAAATAACAGAGAATATTCGTTTACACAAATTAAACATAATTCGGACAGTTAAAGTCCCTAACTCCGACACCTATGTCAATTTGGATACAAGCTGTAAAAAGTAGTTCTACTAACTAAAGTGGTATAGACTTATGTTAATATAAGAGAAACGAAAGAAATAGAACTATATCCACTTTATAACTTATGTACGCAATTCCGACACCCAGTGTCTGATTTACGAAACACAGGAAATTTCGTGTACCTTATTCTGACACCATTAAAATTTTTGGATGCTGTAATTATACTGATAGAATTCCAACTTAAAATGAAAATTTAAAGCCCTTATAAACCACTTCAACAAAGTTTATTCTAATTTTCTTAACTAGTAATATCTTAGATTAAATAAAATAATAGCTGAAATCTGCTTACCTTATTAGAAATTCTTTCTTGATGGACACACACACAATTTGCAAGAACCGTCCAACTTTTAGGTTATGTATTGACAGATACAATGTCGGTAAGATAAAAAACGAATTTGGAAATGAAAAAATCAATGTTAAATTAAACCAATAGATGTCTTAATATTTATCTGGATATACCAAATTTCTTATTTTAACCGAATAAACACAAATATGTCTGAATTTAGGACCGTGTCTGAATTTGGGTCACTTACCTTATTTGTTTTCTGTTCAAGTGTTTTTAAAAACTCCAACATATGGTTTGTTGTCCGAAACAAATTAACTAAGATGTTAGCAATAAAATTTTCTAAAAGTAAGAATAATATGGTGGCTATTTAACACCTTTCTTCTTTTTTTTTTCTTATCATTAATAAATTGAAAAGACATAATAATCAGGTTACTCAAATACGTTGTCTGATATTTAGCTTAAATTTTATTTTGCTTCGGAAATATTTGTTTAGAAATTAAAAATAAACTTTTAAATCATATGGAATAAATCAAAAATTACGACAGGTATTTACTTCAAAATTAATTGATATCAAACGATTGTGTCGAACGATAATTTTATATTTATTCGAAAATGGGTTGCCTTCTCGCTTCAACACAAGAGAAAATAAAAAGTTTTCATGTATGTGATTGCAATCTTACACGCACAATAAGCGTGACAACGACATCATACAAGAAACAGATAACTCGTTTTTTAGCTTCTTATTGCGCCGTCACCTTTCGAACGATAGCGATCTAAATGGCAATTGTAGCTTTGGAAACTGGTGCACGCAAGATTTCTGCGGATAAGTGATCAAAAAATCTCCTTAGGTCTTTCAGCCACGAGTTATGGCGTTTTCGTGGTTATAATTTTGTAAGTACATACCTAATAACTTTATTATTATTATCGCAAATTTGTTTCTCACAATTGCGATTTACATTATGTTTCCTGGTCTGTTATTATTATTATCATTTTCTGGAAGCAATATCAGTATGTTTAAAGAAGTCTAATGTAAAAGGTTCCTTACGAATTGATCTTCACAATGATTTCCCTTCTTTTAAAAATGTACACGCCACCATTAAACTACATTCGTCCCTCGTCTCGGGCCCCCAGACTCTGTCATTTTTAAGCGATGCCCTGACAATACTATTGAATTTCGATGTTAGGTACTTTATTGTTATTTATATTACTAACCTAACATGACTGTTTACAATAAACAGTACTAAACACAGTCATTAGAATACACTAATTTATATAAAATTTTGTGAGGAATCCAAATTTGTGTTCAGAATTGTATTTGGGTCGAGAAAATAATGAGAAATTGCACAAAATTGTCCAAAAAGACGTGAAATTTCGGAAAAAATTGGGAATTTGGACATTCAAGTGAATGCAGTACCATTTTTCCCTTTGATATAAGAGCTGTACTTATTTTTTCCTTGAGAAGTTAAAAAGGTAAGATTTGGTTAAACATTATATTGTATAGTATAGAATACACCTGTAAAATTTAATAAAAAAAAGAGAGTTTATATGAAATCATGATACTCTTCGCTTGAAATGAGATGTCTAGGTGGGCTGTAGATTGATGCTACATTGAGAGAGGTGTTTGTTTCGAGTTTAATGATTGCTGCTTGGATGTTCTCCGTAATATAAGGTGCATAATGTTGTGCTCTTCCGTCTGGATGGTTTGCATAAAAAAAAAGTATAGTAACCGTTCTTTGAGTGGCATGTCTTTCAGATATTAAGTAATAGAATATCTATATTATTCATTTTTTAAAACAGTGATATCTCTAGTATATGGTTTGAAATGCCATTAACATTTCACGACGCAATTTGTACTGACTCGAAAGCTCTTTTGTTATTTTAATAATGACTATAGTTAACATGGTTAAAATCATGCTATTTTGGTTTAAGAATTGAGTGAACATATTTTTGAATTCGTTTACGAAATTGGATAGTTTATCCATTGCTATCTGCTGCAATCTGCTAATTCATTGTTGTTATTTTTGTTATCTGCACCTATGTTTCCAATGGCAGCATCTCTATAACTGATTCTGTTGAAATTATGAGCATGACGTTGGGTAGGTATATTTACATTGAGATTGTTGACAGGATATTGAGTGGTGATTTGTTTTGATTTGTCATTGTATCTGACAGTTCACGATAAACAGAACATCCTCTATACGAGTGCAAGTTGCTGGCGTTTGCTGGTTTTTTTACACAGTATAACAATTATATGGTTTTGTACAGTTTTGACGTTTTAGTGTGACCATATTCTTGACATCGTGTATATTGTAGTATATTTCTTTTAATTTTCGGTGGTTCTACCCTTATTTTACATTGTTATATATATATATATATATATATATATATATATATATATATATATATATATATATATATATATATATATATATACTATAGTTCAAATAATTTTTTGTTGTTCGTTTGAGGCTCTTGGCTTACAAACATAATGGTAATAGTTCACGGCTCAAGCTGTTTCTAACAATTGTAATGTTCCTTACCTTATGATACTTTTTTTGGATTTTCGCTTTTATTTTATCTATCGGAAAGGAGTGATGTAGGTCTCGAACAACTGCTCCGTATACTCTCTCTTTCTTAGGTTGGTATATATGGTGGACGATGTTTTCATTTCGTACGTAATGTATTAGTTTTCTGTAGGATTCAGGTGTCTTTGGGAAATTTTTTGTGTTGTTTGTTAAGGCTTTAGTAAAGTAAGTCTCTATTTCTACTGCTTGAGCTAAATTCTTATCTATCATTTTGCTATAATCAATCACGCCATATATGAAAAACCTATTTGAGAGTGTAATTGGAGGATCATTTTCTTTGGAATCTTGACGTTTAAGCCTTTTTCTTTTTGTTCTTATTATTTGCCATTAGTGTTTATTATTTCGAGTCTTCATGTTCTTCATCTGACATCGAATCATCTTCATTCTGTGTTTCTGGATTGTTTTTTAAGTTTAAGTTAGCTTGAGAGTTTGATGTAGAATGAGAATAGTTGGTTTGTTGAGCAACTATTGGCTGTACCTGATATTGTTGTTAATAATTATCAAAAGGTATTATTTGGTTTACTGTTGGTTTTTTTAAGCACGATGGTAGAGCTTGAGTATTTATTTGACTTACTGGTAATACGGATGTATTAGGTTTGTAAGCTCGTTCTGCATTACTGAAAATCACTTGATCCTGGTCCATTCCCTACTCGAAACATTTTCACTTCACTTAGAGCTCACTTTTATTTTTCATTGACTGGGCAAATAAAAATTTATTTATTTACCAATATTCAAACAAAATTTATCAAATCTCGAGAAGATTAATAATATAATTGATAAATCAGTTGGTACAATTAAAATATCTATTATAACTCAGGGAACTGCCAAAAATTAATATTTTTCCGGGAGGATCCCAAAATTCATACCAAGTTTGACAGTTATTTTGACAATTTTTCCATTTCATAAAAGGCATTATAGAGTTTTCCTGCTTTGTATATTGTTTTAACATTCCATGTACTTATCTTAATCGTTCTTCTCAAAAACTATTAATCTATTAATTCCAGCGTGTTCTGGTTCGTGAGGATTTCTCTTGATAACGACTTGGAAGGCCTCACGGTCTAATGTGGATAAACCTTTGCTGTCGGAGCTAGGATTCTTCTTTTCAGGATCAGTCATCCATTTCAATCTGTATTTCTTCTAAAAAAACAATGTTTTCTTTTACCACAGCTTTCTGATTATATTAGAGAGCGCTAATGATCCTGATGCGATGTCTCTCATGTCTAAATTTTTCTTTTCAAGAAATTTTATAAGGCGATTATGTCTGGCCTTTTTTGTAATCCAGAAAATACACGTACACTGATTAATATCAGTGCACCTTTGCACAAATGTACAAATAGAAACGATCACACCAGAAAACAAAATAAAGAAAGCCATAGCTAACAAAGAATACTCAACATAACTACAACCCCATGACAAGAGGTGATCCACCCAAAGCAGTTGGTCAGTAAGTGGGGGATTGCTTTTACCGGCAATCATTCTGTGAATTACCTGTTAATCCGCGGGAGGTATTTTGTTCCCTCTTACCCACCGGTAAACCCAGCCGGGCATTCTCCTATCCGCGACCTGGGAACCCTCTCTGTAGGAATTACAGGTTCCCCCAGAGAGTGAAAGTAGTTTATACACACTCAAACAATGTTACATCAGTAATTGAATACTAAAATTCAGAAAAGTAAAAATTGTTAAAAGACAAATGGGAAACAAGGGTGTCATATTAAAAATTCTGTTTAGAGAGTGAACGATTGCTACTAAACCATAGAATACCATAATTATAAAATAAATAAATGTCGGTAGATAACTCATAAAGTTTATAGTTTGTAGATTTTTCTCTACTAATAAGCATATTTTATCTTTTTTAAATTTGAAGTTCTTCGTAGTATTAAGTTTGGCACTACCGATAAAAGTTTTTATAAATGTAGTAACAGAAGTGGAAAAGTACACTCTGGGTGATATAATATTGTGTGAAGTTACAAATTTTTGCATTAAGGTTGTTTATGTTTTAAAACCTGGTCGGGTATAAGTATTATACGTTTTAGAAACTTACACTAGAGGTGATATTTTTGTGATTTTAGTACAAATGTTCTGTTGTATTTAACTTGTGAAATAAATATTAATATATTATAAGCGATTATATATATTTATTCAATAACATATTTTTTTTTATTTCAAAGATCTTTTTGTTTATATTTTTTCTTTATTAAATTCAATAGTTTATTTTTAAAAGAAAATATTGTACATAAGGTTTTCTTTCTCTGATTACGCGATGTGTTCAACAGAATAATTAGATTGTGTTCATAAATTCGAATAAAATTATTTGAATGCCATGTTTTACTTTCTTCCATTCCTTAGTTTACTAATCAAGAATGACAAAGAATTACAAAGTGCTGAAGCACCACAATTCGTCAAGACCAGGAATGACTTTCGAGATTTTGCCCATCCACGCAGAAAACAGACTATAGGTAGGTATTCGAAGAGAAAGAGTTGGATCACTCCGAGACTCGGTTACGTGATTTTGCTTCCCATCAAATGGGCGTACCGACTTAAGTATTCGCCATTTCTAGTTTTGAGAAAGTATACATCGGTATAATTAGCTTTAAAGCTTAATGACAGGCGCTTGGAATGCCAATCATGTTGCGTTTAAATGTAGATGAAAATCCCCTAAACGCTATATAAACCCACTCAACAAAATAATCTAAACATTAAGTGGAAAACTATTTACTGACAATCAAATCTAAATAAAATCTCAGATTTTTTGGATTTCATCATATCGAAAAGCATATCTGATATATACAACAATATTTAAACAAATTTCGACTTATCACACAACAGTTCTATTATTATGTCTCAACCCATATGCAATATGGAAACAAGAAGAAACGCCCAAACTATGTACTGTCGGGAATTGCTGAGAATTATTTAGAGATATTTTGGACGATAAAAATTGTCTTATCACCGCATAAAAAATAACAATAATGTAGAAAAAGTCATACAGTACCTAACAAAGAATGTCCAGAGTATCGCATGGACAGCTATTCCCGATAATCATAAAAAGAACGAAAAAAATCAAACTATAACTCTTCACCCAGGCCAAATGATTGCAGAAAAAAGACGAACCTGGCTAAGAACCAGAAATTCGTTAGATAAACGAAAATAAATTAACCTACAAACTCACGAAAACTGTACAAGAAGCAGTTATCCCCTGACGATCACTCATTATGGAAAGCAACAAAAACTTTAACGATCAACCTTGATAATTTCTACCATAAGAAAAACTATTAGAACATGGACGCTTTCTAAGCTTTGAAAAATCGGAAGTATTCGCTGAGAAAGTAGCGCATTTTTTTCAGTGCCGTCGTTCAACAAAGCAACAATGATCAAGACATTGAGGACTTCTTAAATGCCTTCTACCAAATGTCTCCTACTATAAAAGCCTTTTTCCCCTAGAGACGTTTATACTGAATTATCAATTTGGATTTTGAAGAGAACGTTAACAGTAAAGCAGTGTCACGGAATAGTTAGTGATATTACTAGCTTAGAAGGAAAATAATATTTGAAGCCTACACGGCAAAAACAATGAAAGTCCATTTTTATGGTAAAAGGGAATATTGTACCAAAAAACTACTTGTAAAAAGTATATTCGAATCGCCTGGGCTGCTTGACAGTATCGCTGTAAGTCTAAGATTTATTCACAAACTAAATAATCTCATCTAGGACAAAAACGCTGAAAGTCCATGTGAAACACTGCAAAAACGTTGTAAGTCTTTCTGCGTGGTTGCTATACGACGCACGGTTAAAAAGATTAGTCATTCGTCTCGTACACGTGTAAGTATGCGGTTTAGTTTAGAGTCTGTTTTGTTTATGTCCATCTTCAAATAAGTAGTAGTGTATTTTAAAATTATATAATGGAAAGAAAGACAGAGACTTAAATTCTGGCAGCAGTCATGAAAGTACTGTGCAGAACTTAAACGTGGGTTCCAAGAAGAGAAAAAGAAGTAGTGGAAAGTTATGTGATGTTATGAAGCAATTGAGGTTAAGTTCACACGAAATATGGCCAGATTGTAAGTGCTCCCGGTACAAATGCTTTCAAAAGATTGGATTTTTCGAAAGAAATACCATTATTAAGTAATTTAATCACGAAAAAATGAAAATGATGCCGTTTCGCGATAAAGCATATTTTTATAAAGTAAGAGTTCAGTTTGCATGAGAGCTTTTGTTTTATTGCATGGCATTACTGGACGTCGTCTACAAATGATTCAGAAGTCTTTAAAGAAAACTAGTAAGGCACCTCTACAGATATGAGGGGTAAATATAAATACGTACATTATGCAAAGCCTTCGACCACATTTGCAGCTGTAGAAGATTATATTAGTTCCTTTAAGGGCCGACAGAGCCACTACAGTAGAAAAAAATCTATAGTGGTGTACTTACCAGACAGTCTAACAATAAGAAAAATGTACAATATGTATAAGGCTTTATCTCTTCCAGATGTTCCATATGAGTTTTATCGCAAAATTTTTAATAATAACTTCAACATTAAATTTGGATCTCCACGCAGCGACACCTGCAGTAGTTGCGATAAATATACTATACTTTATAAAAATAAAAATGATTCAACGACGCCAGAAAATGAAAAGAAAATTCTTCAAGAACTAAAAAAGAAGGAAATAGAACATGAATTGCACAATTAAAATATGTATTGGATACTTAATAAGTCATCCAAAGGATGCACTATTAGAAACACGTATTATTACGTAATCTTACCAAACCATTAATATATAATTTAAGAATCCTGTTAATAAAAGACAAGCTCCATGAATGAACTACACATAATAAAACATTTAGGTATACATACTAAAATGCAGAAATCATTTCCAGATCCTTGTGATCACATGTAATAATATTGAATACAAAACACATTGAGTGTTATATAACAAATAATTTTGGAGTTTTAAATTGATAAATATTGATAATTTATTCACAAAAATACAGTTACAATTTTGATGAGAACTTTTAAAAATTTGAGCAAAACTAACTAGATGTCGCTACTAACGTTAGTGTATTACTAATTGCATATCTGCTAGGAGCTGGCATGTATATAATGTTAGGATGTTCTCTAAGTGTAAAAAGCGTTGCATTTTAAATAATTTAATATCTAATTCTAATTTTTAATTATCTAATGATGGTCGGGTACTTTATAAATCGGACCACAACTCTGAGGATAGCTTTATAAGCTGAAAGAGCTCAGCTAGGAATGAAATATTTTACCTACTTCAAAATACTTTCCTTTTCCATTCGTTCCTTTGTATATATGTCTTAAGATGTATTTCAAAAGTAGCTAATTGTCTTTCTTTACTTTTGGTAAGTATTCAGGTGTCAGATCCACCTGTGAGTGCAGTACAATCGTGCATAGATAACATTTTCGATATACATTATCTACTCATATGAACCTATCTACTCATTTTTTGTTTGTAGATGAGAGGAAGCATACAATACGGTACCTTTATATATTTAATACCTAAAGCCAAGATTAATATGGTCTCAAGTTTTTCTTTAAAATGTTCTGTCCATCTTATTATTTCTTGCTATTCTGTCTAGATATTTCCTTCCTCATATATATACACATCGTTGTTTTGAATTATTTTCTGGTTTTGTTAATTTTTTTGATAGAATTTTCTTGTCTCTTTGCCCCTCTTCTAGTACTTACGGGAATGATGTTAGATTGGTGGCTTAAGGTGACATTGAGATGATCTGTCATAGTTAGTGTAAGTCGGTCTAGTGATTTCCAAGTCCCCTTACGTATATTTTTTCGTTCGACGTATATATTGGCTATCACCATGTTAAGTAATCTTATTAAGATATTAATTAATTATCATTAGAAAGCTCTTGGAAACTATTCTTACCGGACTCGTTTGTCCTTTCCAACTTTTGCATTTAGGTCTCCGTGGATTATATTGAGTTCTCTTTAATTCATCTTCTTTTTCCTCTCTGGAAGCATGTACATTATAGGATAGAGTGTTGTACCTTGGGATACTTTTTTTAATTACTGTTTAACCATTTCACTGTTTAACGTATTGAGTTGGGGTTTAGCATAGCAAATCAGCAAAAGAGATAAATTTAAATATTTTTAATTTTGTGTAGGATGGTCCAAGGTACAATTTGGTCTTGTACCTTGGACCTCCTGGTATTGTACCTTAGACCATTAATTCAGTTACCAAAATAATTTTCGGAACCTTTTTGCCCTGAACTTTGACCAATAAAAAGTCCCCAATTTTTAAATCAGCATCTTCAAACTTATTCTCCAGCAGTGTTGCTTCTTCCTCTCTTTGAATCCGCTCCTTCCAATTTTCTTCATCCCTGCTTTCACTACTAAGGGACAAGTTATCATTTTCGGACTCCGAATTTGGTGTAAATTCCTTCTTGGTTTCCTTTTGAGAAGTAAAAGTTTCTCTTATTTTTGATAAACTCTTTTGCGTGGAATACCCAAATATTTGCCTTTTAGTATTTTTAAGATTAGTTGGTTTTAATTTTTTTAACTGTGATATTTCACATTTTTCGGGAGTGTGTCAATATGCGAGATTTTCCTCGTGTTCTTTCTCCACTGACCTTTTTGCGGAGAGGTACTTTAGGAAATGGACGTAGCATTTCTGGATATCGAAGAAAAATTAATTTGGTTTCGGTTTTTAGAATACTACAAGAGTTTTCGGTCTGATTAGCTAAAGCTAATGAAGCTGACTAACACTTGAAGAAGCTGCAACATCACATAAACGATTTGAAGTTTTACGTTGAACAACCAAGCTCTCGGTACTTTCAGATTGAGCATTAACACCTTTGTTGTTATTTTCTATTGAACGATCCGAAACATAAGAGGTAATTAATTCATGTTCTTAATATATTCTTAAAACCTTTAAGAATATTCGATGAACAAAAAGCTTTTGGAAATGCTTTTCCTATTAATTCTACGTCGTAAATAATAATAGGCTGCCCTGGATGCATAAGCATCTATTCACTATAAGCTGTATTGTAATACGTTTTCATTGGCCTAAAGACAGTCCTATCAAGCGGCTGAAGGTTGTGTGTAGTTGGAAAGTAACCAATATTATGCCATTATTTTGACAACACTGAATCACTGGTATATTAACGTGACATCATGGTTTTCAAGAACTAAAATAACTGGGTCTTCAATAGATGGTTTTACATGACATCTAAATTGCCCCAGGAACTGCAAAAAAAGTGACTCATTACACCAGCCAGATAAATTGGCACCTCCACATGTGTGCTTACAGGAGCTCCTTTCAACATATTCATTTTCAAGTTGATGGCGACTTCCCGTTTACCTGGAAGTGAAAATTTTCAGACATGAAATTCGATTTCCTTCAAATATAAACCTAATGTGTAGTCTACGTAAAAAAACCTATATAAAGAATAAAGGGTTAGTAAATAAATTAAACAAACTAAAATGTATTTAAACGCTGTTTAATAAAAAGACAGTAATCTGCATGAAATGTCATGTAATTGAAGAAACAGAATATTGTGATAACATTCGAATGTGAATTAAAAAGACAGAATTACAATAAATAAAATGACTAGGTTAAAATTTATATAAATAAACTATGTTCGGACACCATATTTTCAATTACAAAACCGATTTCTTTGTCTAATGAAAACAATTATAAAAAATATAATTTTAAGATAAAAGTCGTCTACAAAAACACAATAAATAAAATACCTAATCTCTAATATAAGTACGATCCATATATCCACTGAAAACAAACAGTGTAATTTTTTGTCAGCGTCAATTGTTTAGTTTTCATATATTTATTTATCAAGAAAATTGTTCATAAATTCGTTTCTAATTTTGAAATAATACAGAGAAACATATTTGCTCATACAAAGAGTGTTTTAGAATATGTTTAAAACTATATCAGTATGATGTACCGCGCCAATCTGAGTGGCTAATTCATGCAGTACAAATGGACAACCTAATATGTCTGTTATATAATGCCTGATAGTAGTCCAGTCGAAATCTCTACAAAAATAGCTTAAGTTATTTGTAGTGAGTTGGAACATTTTTGTAAAAGTGTCTCCGGATGATTGTTTATAATTATAATTTAAACATGCTCCAGATAACAAAGTTATGGAAGAGTTAAGAAACATTTTATAACGAAATGTCGACTACAGACACGCTTTTCCAACGATTTTTTTGTTTACTAATCGCGTAAACAAATGACTTTTGATAGGAAATTTAATAGCCGAGCAGTTGCTTGTTTCTTGGAAAAATAGTAGTGTGTAACGTTGATTTTTTGTTCTAAAATCCTCTTATATAGTGATCCGCTTATATAGTGAATTATAAACAGTGCGGAATTTTTTACTTCGTCCTATGTAAGGGAAACAAGACTTCTTAACATATTTTGTTGTTTAGTATTGCTTTCTGCATGCATATTATCAGTATTTTTTCTTCATGATTCTTCATAAAAAGAGTACAAAATAGATTTAAAACATTTTTATATAAAAATAAATACTTTACTTTCTAATTGACGCTAACGAAAGAGACAAATTACAACAACACAACCACTTCTGCTAGACAACTAAATTCGTATCAATTGTTGAAGTAAATTACTCGGCAAGACTCCCTCTACTTTCTCATACAAATAATAGATTGGCATTGACATCCAACTGACCACCGATTTGGCGAAGATTCCCATCAGCTCCGGATACTGATGCGTTAGTAACGCCAATAGAGCTGTAAAGGAACATAGTCCAGCTGTAAAGATAATAAAAAATGGAAGTTCCTTTTTTGGATAAACGGAAACCTCGTGGAATGGAGGGAGTAACTCTCTGTCGGCGCATTCTGTACATGTAGGGTATGGATAAAATAAATGGCCTTTTTCAAGAGGATATGGAAGCATCCTGAAGGTTCCTTCCCAGGTGCAGTAAAGTAAATTCAAAGCTCCTTCCACAGCTTTCCAATGAGACAAATGGAAAAATGCGTACGCTAGAGCTTCAGAATCGCCTCGTTTCAAAACGTGTTCAGGAGGTAAGATCAAGGGCTTCATTTCTAAGAGGTATTTAGGAACATGGGGATTAAACTCTACTGCTCGGTGTATCGCCTCCACGGCAGCCATTTCGGCATTATTTAAACCACGTTTACTAGCGACATCTAGGGAGAACTTATCCGCGACTAATCGAGCTTTTAACAATGCACTTGTATAGCATATGGTTGCAGATTTTGGAAGCGAGATTTCATCGTATCGCGCTAAGACTGCTTGTACGTCGGCATACGCTTGCATTTCCAATAGGGCTTCTATGAGATTCTCGTGTATGTTAAGGACATGCATAATTGGAGGTACTTCTTTCGTTAGATCACGAAACACTTTTACTGCTTCTTTGACTTTACCTAACTTTCTGGCACACATCGCTAGTCGGCGTCTTATATAAATGAGGACATTTGTGTCCCGCCTGTGTTGAGCTTCCATCAGGGTACCTTGATGCTGAAACAAAAAATTAATAAGCATCAGCACAACGTCACCTTTTTTTACGTAGAATACTGGTCAAAAATACTAAATAGCATTGATATAATATAGTAAAAGGTAGGAATAAATAAAAGTGAATACAATGAATATAAGTAGGGCCTATATTATAACAATTTTTCTGTGCGAATGTCTATTTTGCAAGCAAAGTTGTAGATCTTAATTATTTCCATCCAATAAAGGGTCGTTCAAGTATTACGTAACGCAATTTGGGGGGTGGGGGTCTTATAAAACGTTACGGTGTGTTACAAGGGCGGGAGTGGGGGGTCCGAACAACGCGTTACGTAAAATTGTTTTTTCCTTTATAAAAAACTATGGAATTAAAATCTTTTGGCAATCCTTTTTGGTTATATAATATTATAATTTGTTCTTTTTGTTTATGTTTTAAGGGGAATCCTACGTCCTTTTATTTTGTTTTCGTTGTCAGTAATAAACAGAGACACGTTGCTGTAGTCAGTGTTGTTAAATTTAATTATACTGTGTAAGGTGAAGATCTTGGTCGGCACAGCTTTTCTTCAGTCTAAAACCCGCTAGTTGTGGGATAAGAAGAGATTCCATGGTTTTCATGACCCGGCCAAAGGTGATTCGTTCCATAATTTTATACGGCATAATCTATGTGGCAAAGCAGAAATATTGGTCTGTAGCTTTTAGGGTCGGTAGGGTTTTTGCCAGGTTTGAGAATGGCTATAATTTGCGCTTTTCTCCAGATCTTCGGGATCTGGCATGATTTTTTTGACACATTTATATACACATATCATCGAAACCTGCAACTTTCCTTTTGCAATATTTTTGGATTGCTGGTTCAGATATTGTAATAGATGGTATAGGAAAGAAGGTGGTTAAGAAATTTTATGGTGGTATGGGATTTTGGTGAAAAGTATTCCCCTGTATCATTCATCAGCAGTTGGTGTGCTATTTGATTGACTGTTACATTTGAGGGGTCGCTGTTCTCCGTAGAGTTGTTATAGTCGACACGTAATTTCGTGAGAAAATTTATAGGAACCAGAACGGGTAAAATACTAGAAAATGGCAACAATGTCAGAGTGGTCACTACTTTATTGAACAGTAGCGTAGATATCTAATTTTTAATTAAATAAAAGTTTTTATTTTTATTTAATTTTATTTAAGAAAAAGTTTCATTTTCTATAAAGTTTAAATAAAAAATATTGGTGTTGTTAACTTCTGTGATATATCTAGGAAGAGATAACACTAATCGACTCGGCTAAATAGAACTTATTGTAAAATAACAATACCTATAAAAAATTGTTAATAAAAGTAATTATCACATACAATTAAACAAATGTTTTATGTACAAGTATTTAAGTATACAAACGTTTTAATAACACAACTGCTCATAAGTTTTAAAACTTATGATCACATTTTATCCCTGATAACTTAGTTATTGTAATAAAAAAAAAATAGAGAATTCATTTTTTAAATTATATACAGGGTATTCTATTAACAACTTTGGTTTGACACCGTGTGAGAGAATACTTAGTACCTCAATAATTTAAAAATGGGTAAGAAGTCTAAAACTTGTATGAACATCTTTTTTTATATATCCAGCAGGTATTTTCTAATAACCTAACCTGTACTTTGATTTAGAAGAAGAACTTACTAATCTACTCAGAATCACTGTTATCACTAGTATCAGTTGTATCTTCTATATTTATAGTTAATTTGGTTAATGCTAGTAAATATTTAACATAGTCATTTTCCACTGCGATTACATGTTTGATTACACTTGTCCAGTTGGTTGCTGTGATCTTTGTGACTTCTCTTCAAATTAACTGGAGAGCAGTAGACAAAAATTTAGGAGCCACGTTTCTTCTTCTTCTATTTCCTTTAAGTTGTGTCCATATTAACTCTATTGGGTTCAATTTACAATAGTAAGGAGGAAGTACGATTGTAAATTGTAATACTGGGCATACCAAGCACGGTATGCCCATTACTGCGAGTACAGTTATCAACAACATATTCCTTCTGGTACTGTCTACTGTAAACAACCTCTAACAATTGCTTTTTACTATATGATGCCTCAAAGTACAAATCTTTCTCAAATAAAAATTCTTGAATTTGTAATTTGTTTCAGGTAATATTTGAAATTTTCTCATTAATCTTGAATAATATGATACATTGTCCATGATAATCACACTATATTTAGGTAATCTCGGAAGAAGAGGTTCTTCAAACCATGATTCAAAAATTAAACTTTCCATATCCTCATGATAACCTAGAGACGCCTTGTAATATTTTTTTGCAGATATTAATAATACATCATCGATCCATATATTTTCTCAACCGCAGTGTAAAATTATAATTCTCTGTCCTGTCATGAGTATCACACTAGGTCTCATCTAAATAAACAACGTTTCGTTTCATTTTTTGATACTAAGTTATCTATCTGATAGAAATGTTTCTTAAAGAAATAATTATTCTAGTACTTTCCATTATGGCGCTTGTCTAAAGTTTTGTACTTAAAATTATTGGCTTTATGAAATAATCGAAGTGTTGTTGCTGAAGATAAGAGAATATCCTTTCGAACCAGTTCACTTCGAAGGCTTTCAATAGTTGAAAAAATATTAGCCGCATCCATTTTGTATATTGTTCTGATTATAGGTTCCTTTAGGTGCGGCTTTATTTGTGTGAATTTGCACAATCCTTTCTCCTCTGTCTAGAAGATGTTTCTCCTATAGTCTTGTAGCAGATTGCTTTGGACACTCTGATAAATACGTTTCTACAATTGCTTCTGATTTAGACAATTTAGAACACAATCCTTCATAAATATGTTTCAGCATATGTTTGGATGGTATCATCAGAGAGGTATTGAAAATGTCGCTTACATTTTACTACACGGCTTTGTAAAAATATTCCAATTGATTAAAGGGTTCCACTGGCTCTTCAGCTGCAGAATTATTATCACACCACGGGTGCCACATTTCAAAAGTATTTTAGTAAAATTATAAAGTTTACTGTTCTTTTACATATTTTTATGCACTTCCGTTCTTTGTGAGTTTTATAAAAACTAACTTCTGTTTTTTTTTTCAAAAAATCATTAAACGTTTACATCTATGGTTCCTGAGTTGAACTTTTTTTATACTTCATTTCCATCATATTGATAACTGAAAGCATTAAAATTGACGCTCGACTATTTTATAAATAATCTCAACGACTAGTAAGTTGCACTGAAGAATTGTAATATTTTATAAATATTTACATTTTTTTCTTATTACAGTGTCTTGAAAAAGGAATAAAACCATTCCGAAAGCTAGACAAAAAGTCATAAGAGTGTTTCATTAACATCCCGGGCAATTTTCTGACTGCAACCCTAATAAATTGTGTTGTTTATATATATATATATATATATATATATATATATATATATATATATATATATATATATATATAATTCTGGAAGAAGAGATTTTTCAATCCATGATTCACAAAAAATCCCTCCACCCTCCATATCCTCATGATAATCTAGATTCACGTCATTTTTTTTGCAGATATTAATAATAAATCGTCGATGCATCCATTTTCTACACCGCAGTATAAAATTATAATTCTGTCCTTTATTGGGCGGTACTGAATTAGAACACTTTTTGTTATTATTCGTCCAACTTTTTTTCACGGTATCATGAGTACCATACCAGGTTTCATCCAAATAAACAATATTTCGTTTAAAAATAAAGTTTAAAATAATATAAAATATTATACTACCTACCCAAGTGTAAACCACTGAACGGTCGAAACAAAATTTATTGGGGTAACTTACTTTATGGTTTCGGTCGCTCATGCAAATATTGTTATCTTACGCAAAGAATGCATCGATGATAACTTTATCTCAGCGACTGTACATATGTTACCAGGCTCATCTAAATGTAAATATCGAAGAGAATATTAAAACTTTGTATTATTATACATCTCAGTCATTGATAATTTCGCAGTTAATAACTACTCCTGGTAAAGTACTTTTATTTTAATTTGGTATTGCCTGCTTTTATTACAGATAAATATATTTTTACACAGTCTCACCGAAATACGAGGCGACTATACTTAGCTTTTTCAGTAGGTTCGATGCCTTGCTTCTGCTTTTGGACATATTAGTTTCTGCTATGGTTTCTAACCTTTGCTTTTTTGGCTCCTGATATCAGAGATACGAGCTGTGTCCAGCTGTTAAAGTCTCTTCATCGAAGTAGTCTCGTTGGATATAGTTGTTTAGCTGGCTGGATAGTTCGGGTGTTAATCCTCGTACGAAGTCAGTTCTGCAGTCTCTAGGTATGGAAAGCCGGGAGGATTGTTCAATAACATTGGTAAATTTATCATAGTTTTCTGCTATAGGGGGTATGTTGATGACTTCATGATTGCTGAATCCACACCAATCCACTTTCTTGAAGTAGTATCTCGTTCGAAACCTACCATTTGTGGTTGTACTGCTGCGGTGACCTTGCCCATGATGGGAGGGCGTTGGATATTGGGTATTGCTGTACAAACTGATTTGTGGCATTGTAGGGAAAGATGTCTAAGTAATTTACATATAAGAATGTTGTAAAAAAAGTAGTTAACTCTAATATATTTATTAAAATAAATTATTTGTTACGCATTGATGTTATCTATTAGTGAATACCAAAAATAAATTTAGTAATGACTATCACTAGCGACGAATTATTATTTTTTGTTAGTTTTTTTTAAATCTTATTTATTAAAATTGCTGAATTCAAATTTAATTTAATTGACTTTCTGTCAAGTGATTAATGATATTCATCTAAAAATATCTATATTGGTTATAATACACTTGACTAAAACTAGGACTCTGGATGAGTTATTGGGGTGTATTTAGTAATAAATATTCCAGCCAGGCCACAATAAGGTCATATTAAAGATCTTTTTAAAGACCGTCCATCAGGAATAAAATTAATGAAGTACTTTTTCAGACATTTAATAATGTCTTCTTTAACATTTTCATGGTGAATGCAGTTTTTGCGTTGATCTCAGATGGCCATTACTTTTTTTCATGTGTATTTGTCCATTGGTCTATACCAGTGATGGGCAAAGTATAGCCCGCTGGTCAACTCCTTCCCGCGAACGTATTTAATCCGGCCCGCCGACGGGCGCGCCGGATTAAATACGTATATGAGTATATGAGTAAAATTTCATATCAAAAAAAATTAAAGAGTTTGAGTCTGTTAGCTTATCGCGAAAAACAGTAACAACGCGAATTGATGTCGACTCAATTTAGGCAGCGTATAGAAAACTTAAATATTTTTCCGTGACGATGGATGAAAGTACGGATAGAAGTGACACTGCTCAATTATTAATCTTCATTAGAGGCGTTGAGGACGAATTTAATATTACTGAAGAGCTAGCTTGTTTGCAATCGATAAAAGGAAAAACAACGAGGCAAATAATTTATAACGAAATTTCGGAAGGCCTTCAAAATTTTAATGCGCCTATTTCAAAATTATTTAATAAACTACAGATGGAGCCCCAAATATGGTTGGAAAAAACGCGGGATTATCAGGTATTTTTCAGAACCAGAACTACGATGTTGTATTTTTACATTGTATAATTCACCAGGACGTCCTTTGTAAAGCTGCAATAGATATTACCCATGTACTTAATGTGGTTTTAAAACTAATTAATACAATTCGATCTCGGGGCTTGGTACATTGACAATTCCAAGAATTTCTGATTTAAGTTGACGCAGATTATTCTGACAAAGATATACAAAAGAGAAAATACAAGATTTCTTAAAGAATAAAATAGACAAATGGTCTGATTTCCAAATCTTCGAAGACAAAGATTATATCAAATTTAATAAAAAAATAAAAAATAAAGTAAAGAACCAATTTATAGATGAGACTTAAGTTTGTCTGAAATCATTTAAAACTCATCTTTTTCTGTTTTATAACTGCATGGTGAAGAACGATTTAACTCACTTTTCGCGTTTAAAATTTATGTCACCAGTGAGTGAAAACAAATTAAAAGAATTCAGTCGGGCGTTGAAAAAACTTCACACAGAATTTGAAACTAGGTTTCAAGATTTTAAGAACATTCAATTATCACTATATGTTTTCTCGATACTGTTTAATATAGATCCGGAAAATGTATCTGCAGAATTGCAGTTGGAAATTATTGAAATGCAATGCAGTACTAATTTAAAGCAATTGTTCTTAAATTATACAAAACTAGATTTTTATGGAGCACTGCAGAAAGCTGAATTCCCAAAGATGATTGATCACGCCCAGAAAATTATGGCGATGTTTGCGTCGTTTTATATGTAGGAACATACTTTTTCGACCATAAAAGTGTAGAAAACTCAATCAGAAACCGATTGACTGATGAACACCTTTTTGCACCGCCAAAAGTTGTTTTGTCACAGCTTGAACCTGTTTTCGAAAATATTATGGAAAATCAAAATGGCAGTTCCTTCGAATAAAAGTTAAATTAATTATTATTTAAAGTAAAAGGTAATTTGTAACATTTGTGTGTAATGCACAGCATTGTGTATAATGCTGTAATGCTTTTATAATATTAGATTAAAAGCTTTAACACAAAATGCATTTTTTTCTATAATTCTGGTCCCCTCTAGAATTTCCTAAACTTTGTAGCCTCCCATAAAAAAAGTTTGCTCATCACTGGTCTATACAGCTATAAGTGTACTTAGCCACTCTATTGATCTGTTCCGATCTGAATGAATGAAATAAGATATATATACAAGCTATACGCTCCCGAAGAAGCGGAAGCTGTTTCACTTGAAGATCCTTTTTGTGTGGGGGATAATCCCATTCTGGGTTTGGTTTTACAGTTTCTGGTGTGACTTCGCTGTTTCCACTACTATAACTTTTAACGGATTGCTCTCCTCTCTTCTCATTATGTATCCATACCATCTAATTCTTTGTGCTTTTATTGCTTTAACTATATTCTCTTGACCTATCCATTCTTGTATTTCGTGATTCATCCATTGTCTTGTATCCTCTTTGTTTTCCCTCTTAGGTCTCAGTATTTTTCTAATAATCTTCCTATCAAAAACTTTCAATTGCTCTTCTTCTCTGCATGTAAATATGAATAATGATGAATAATTAATAATGAATGAAATAAGATACTATTTATTATTAGTTACAAATACCCTGTTGCGTGAAGTCACCAATTATTATCCACACACTAAAGCTAGCTACGAACAAATGACATAAGAACATATACATTGAATATAAACATATTGGGTAATATTCTTACCTGTAAGGCTTGTGACCTTCTGTAATTAGCTTCAGCCACTCTTAGAGCTTGCCTTAAAATTCTCTCTGCTTCAGTTATAGTTGTGGCCTCTTCCTCTGCTAACAGAATATATGCTGGAGCACATTCAGAGTTTTTTTCAAGGGCACTGTGGGCTGCTTTCAACCTGACTGAAGGATTTCTTTCTCTCCAAGCTGTCTGCATTATTTCATATTCTGCTTTACCTAAAAGCATCGACATTATTGTAATTAGTCAGCAATAATCGCTCTTTACTTTATATAATATGTAGAAATATGTCACTATTATTAATCAGAAAATACCCATAACATATAGAAATGCTAATAATTATATAAAAAGGTATATATACAGTGTGTCTACATAAGTTAGAATCATATTAGAAATTTTTTATTATTAATTTTACGAAAAAAAGTTAGGGTGGGGATTGGTGTGAACATTTCTGACAGTAGCATTTTTATTGACAGGTGGAGCAGACAATATTTTCTTTATGAGAGGTCTCCAAGTCGAAGGTACCATCATCTCTTTTATTGAGACAATTTAGCCTTGGTGAGATAGGTTATTGTTGAAGAAGTTCGATGAAATGAAAAGAATTTTTGACAAAGGATTAAGCAAAAGGTTGTAGGGTTTTGGCCAAGTATTTGGAAAATGGTTGTGTAGGGCAGTTGTATGCACTAATAATGGGACATAGAGGAATATTGAGTTTGTAAATTTTAGGTAGGCCATAAATTCGAGGTGTTGTGGAAGACTTTTCATAAAGAATTGGAGATTGTTTTATATCAAATGTACTTACAAATATTAATAACTTACATGTTTAAATATTAAAATTAAACTTATTAGGCACAGATTATCTATATGGAATCCACTGTTGCCAACAATTCGGATACCCTAAACATGATAAAAATGATGCTAATATACTCTGAAAAGTATATGCAGAGCTAGTTTAGTGTGTTTCCAACTTCAAAGTCTCAAACTATATTATACATTTATCATATATTTTTTTGCAAGATTACCATCATAAGGCGTCAGGAGATTGTTGTAGATAGTTCTTGTTCCAAAGTAGGACCTAGAATGTGCTTGGCCATGTGTTTTTATGTTGTGCACAGTCTTATACTGTACTGTTTACTACTACTAATACCTTAGGGAAGTAGGTGTGCATAAAATCAACCTGATAATCCCTCTCTAAAGCATCCATTAAGGTGATTGTAATAAATAAGCAAATTAGTTACAGTTGACCTACCTACTCTGAAACCATACTACCTATCCATGATTTGCAGTGTCAATTTCAGTGATTCAGATAAAATTCATCTAATCATGTGGTGTAGGAGATAACCAATATGAACTTGACTAAATAATATATCAACATGCAAGTCCATCAAGTATTTGTTGAACAATAGTAGCAATAGAATTTTTAAAAATCATATTGTCTGGGATCTTACTAGATGTTCTTTTATTTATGGATTTCCAGACATTTTTTAAGTTACTAGTGAGATAATCCCCCATGAATTATAATTTATATACTAGTAACCTATTACATTAGGCTCTTATTACACTAAATTAAAATTACTAAAAAAATAAGGAGGAAATCTAGATGATTTAAATTTTTTCCACTCTACAAAATGTTGCGATTCCATAATTTAAATATTTGAATTCGGTATTGAAATATGGTAAAATCTAAAACAGAAAACTGTCTACAATAATTTTCTGCATTTCTGCAACAACTGCATTGTGGAGCAGTACTTTTTAATAACAAAAGAGCACCAGCTATATGTATATTCTATAACATAATATTTTACAGTTTAATTAATATCACCTTCCTTTAACTCAATGGAGTACTTTATACTCGACAAATAACTTCCAAATATGATTAAGTTAAGAAAACAAAAAACTATGTGATGAGCACTCCATAAGGACAACATAAAACACTTCATAACATATACACATATTGTGAATATTTTTCTGTTCAAAAAATTTAAAGTTTTAGTTACCTGCATCTGCTTCACATGTGAAGAATGTTTGATGATCTTGTGCAGACAGATTCATATCATAGTATGTGAGTGGCTCCTTATTAGTGGCCCAAAAAAATCTCTGATATTCTGCCCCACGATATAAATTTAGTGGATTTCTCCATACTTTACACTCCGGCACCTGAGGCTGAACATTAGTTGGGCTTCCATTTGTTGAGTTACTGCTTTCTAATGAAAAATTAAACATTGTTATTACAATGAAAAAGTAACAGTAACAAAAACAGTATTACCATAGTCACCGCTGATCCATGGACTAATATGATTTATTGATACTTGTTCAATAAATGAAGTACCATATTTTCGAAAATACCACCACTCAAATATTAGAATAAGACCTGAGATAAGAGATGATGTACCAGTTAAAGCTACATAAAACTTTGGAGTTAAAGTACTCAAAAACATAGTGGAATCCCACATTTTTGGAAAATTAGGTTTAATTTATTTTCGAATTAGGTACCATTCATCAATATGTTTTAGTTCCTGTGGGTTTAAAATTTGGTAGGTTTTGTAATCAAAAATGAAATATTTTTCCAAATTGACAATGACAAACGTCAATATTTGTCTGCAGGATACTCAACAGAAGTCAATTTTGACAGATACATTTTGGCCAACTAATAAAAATAACACAGATGACCACAAAAACCTTAATTTTTCCAACGGAATGTGTAGTTGTGGCTTTGTGTGTGAACATAATATTTTACACTATAATTTTTTAATATTAATTGTATACCGTGGAATTACATTTAAAACTAATTTTGATTAAACTAAAATGTACTAGCTTTACTAGAGTCATATAAAAATATTCATTTTCATTTATATATCACTACATGTGGTTAGTTAGTCACTCCTGTTTTGACTGAAAGCATTTTGAAGCAACGGGAAAGTTAGTCCACATCATTAGTTAGGTTATGTCAAAAAACGTCATCACGGAAAGTCCACATAATCTTTTCCATGTAGATATATCTTTTTAAAAGTTTATAGGTGCAAAATATGATAGTCACTACACACTGAATTATAGTTTAATTACCGATAGGACATTATTAACACTACTAGAAAAAAATGAGGTATTGGGTATTTATTCTAAGTTTAGGTCTTTTCCAATTTTCATTAGGAACAGAATTAACATTCGAACTGCCTGATAGTGCCAAAGAATGCTTTCACGAGGAAATTAAAAAGAATACAAGTTGCACGTTAGAATATCAGGTAAGAACATAATTTTGTATATATAGTTTAAGTGATAGGTTTACAATGTTCAGGCTAAAACTCTTGTAGTTTTTAGTAAGACAATGTCACATCAATCACAAGTCAAAGATTGTCCCTTATATTTCTAAATAAATCAAAAATTTATTTAGAAATGTAAATTATGTTTTGTAAACATTGTCAGTTGATAGTAAAAGTAGATCCTATTAGGTAATATTATATCTGAGAGCCTACTTAATGATTTTTATAAACAATTTGAGCAAATTCTAATTGTATAGGAATATTATTCAAATCTATTAGTAATTGATGATTGAGCACAATTATTAATAGATATACACATTGAAATAAAACTCTAGTACTTAGGTCTTTAATTATACTATCTGTGGACAACATGAAGTTATTTTTATTGTTCATAATTATTTTATAATTAAGTTGCTTCAGAAATAATTGCACAATTATTTTCATATAGAGAGATAAAGAGGAATCAGTAGAAAAATTATGAGTATCAATAATAAAATCAGTCTATATATACTAAATAGTTCAATAAACTAAATATTTTATAGACTCATATAGTATAAAAATGATACTTGTTATAAGTTTTCATGCAAAAGACTATTTCAACTGCAACTACTCTAGTACTACTATTATTCACATAAATTGACTCATTGAAGCAGTTTCTGATAATGAAATGAATGAAATATAATTAGAGATTGATTAATATATGCAAATATGACAGCTACAATTACAACATATTACAGTAATAAAATTAAAATCATTTATACAAGCAAGGTATTTAGGTCAATATCATAGAGTGATACCAATACAACATATTGGGACATGACATAAAAAATGATTGAATGTCAAAGCCTATCATATGAAGGAAAGTCTAATGCACAAAACCTAATAGAACTGTTAATAAAATTTATCTATTTGTTTACTAATTTGACATAAGTTATTATTCCATTTATCTCTTTTCTTCAGTTTACATCTTCAGCCTACTGTTAAGATCAATTCCTCATTAAGGAATGTTTTAGTGATTTTTAGTAATTCTACATTATTGGGCTATTTTCTAGTATTCTGATTTTCCTACTATAGAGTGTGACTATTGTTCTGAAGTTATCTTCTTGCTGCATTTTGATGTTATTTATCTAATTTTTGGAGAAAATTAACTACAATTTCAGTTGAAAAAATGTGTATTTGAACATTTTGATTTACACTCCAGAAATTGTTCTTAAATGAAAAATTCTGTTTTGCCAATGCCATTTCTGCTACATGGTCGAAAAAATTAGCGCTCATGCCACTGTGCACAGAGGTACTTTTATATAGCCTGTAATGTCAGTCACATTAAAATTCTGGGTCAAATAGACCTCGCTGGCATGCAGAGCAATTTTTTTCTCTGTCACATAGACTGAGATGGCAGGCAACATGTTAAGTAATACAGAAAAGTCTTCTAATAATTTAATTTTTCTGCCTTATTCATATAACCAATTCAGAATTATATTATACATTTTAAAGTAGATGACTTAATGACATTGGCAATATTTTTGAGGTATATTACAAGGATGACTGTATTGGAGAATAGGTCATTCTATTATTATTCATTACATGAAATTAACTTTAACTTGGGGATACCTGTAAGAAAAATCATAGCATTTGATTTGATTTTAAAAAGATAACCACACTCAATCATGACAGTAAAAAATCTTATTAATAAAAACCTGAGGATATAAAATTAGTTAGGTGTGTTAATATTTTTCACTGAAGATTTTTCAACTGTTTTAGTCCACTTATTTTTATTATTGTATTTATATTATATTTCCACTTCCTGCTAAGATTAATATTTATGAATATTTCTTTGATCATTTAAAAACCTTCAATAGAATCAATCTAAATAAAATATAGCATCTGGGAATTTCACACGATTTTCTATAGTATTAAGTAAGATTATAGTATATAATAATATAATATAATACTTAATATTCCCATTTGTTCAAATGTCAGACAATGGGAAATTCCAGGTGATGGATGGTATGATTATGTTGTGGTATTACCTATTCATTGAGTTTTATTAGAACTTGATAGAATTATGTTTGTTGGCCTTGAATTTATTTTTAATATTTATTAAAAATAAATGCTTGCTATTCAATTCACATTTACCTCATAATTTATGAATATTGTTTTTGTTAAAAATATAATCTAGGAGTACATAACTTTATTTATTTAGTGATTGCAATTTAATGTTATATTTGAAAATTGTATATTCAAATGTTTTTTTAAGAGGCATATTCCAATTATCATTATTATAATGACAAGTATGTATGTAATTATGATGAAGACACACCTTGACCTATTAGGCCTCTTGTACTTACTTACCATGTGCCCATAAATGTTGTGCCATAGGATTTCTTAAAACATGATAATTTGGTAATGGATATATACTTGTTTATTTTTAGAATTTTTGTATACCGGCTTTTCTTTAAACCAATGTCAATAAATCTTAAATTAAAACTGCATATAATTCCCACAATAATTTTTAATCTTATCATTTCTCAAAGATCTTACAGTATGACCAAAGAATATAGACGCATATAGAAGAATTGTTCACTGTTATTTTTGAAAGTTGGCAAAGGTTGAACAGGGTGGATTGCATGTTACAAACAAGAATGAGAGGTGGATCCCGTGGATCGAGGTGGATCAAGATTTTAGTACCACTAAGGAGCAAAATATGAAAGAGTGGGACAACAAATGCAACTTTAGATATTTTTATATGTAGGTGCCGCGTGGTCGTAGAATAGGATTAAATTTTTGTGTTTTATAAAATTTTTTAAAGAAAATAATATTATTTTAACTTCTAATAAATTAATCTTTTTAGAAAAATTATTATGATTCAAATTTTTAATTGAAATATGTACAAATCTACAAATAATATAATTAAAACTCTCTTCTTATAAACTATAAATAAAATTAATTAAAAGTCAATCACCGGGAGAGAAAGCTCAAAAAATTGTAAGGTGTTTTGATCAAAAAACAATTCGTGATCTTGTTAGTACGCTAGAATTGCTTTTTAACACATACACCAAAGAATTATTTTTTACAATTTGAAAATTCGAAATTGTGAAGTATAATTTCGGTGCTCTAACGAGCAGACTAGGTCATAAAGCACCCTGACAAAAGTGGTAGCACTCAGACACCATCATGTTACTCAACTAGATCGGGCTCAAGCAAATTTGATCATTAACAAACTAGAGCAAGCACTTGATGAGGCTCCTATCTGAGGTCAAAAATGAACTTCTGCAGTTCCATAAAACATCGTTTAGCGAAGGGACCCTGTGTGTGAACTGTGTTAACGAGTATACAAAAAAATGGTTGACTGAAGTGGTGAAAACTGGAAAATTGTCTAAAAAGTTTGATGAAAAGTCCTGAGAAAATTAAATTTTTGGTTGAAAAATTTTGAAATTTTTTTAAAATGTTTCGTTAATTTTTGGACAGAAAAACAGTATAATAAAAAGTTATGTGACGGTTTTTCATTGTGTTGGAACAAACCTATTTTTAATTCAAAGTTATAAAATTTAAAAAATAAATACTTTGAATATTGTAAATATCATACATTTTTAAGTTTTAAAATTAAAAATTTAACAATTTAATATATTAAAAATAAAGATTTTATTGTGAAAAAACAAAAAAAAAGACAGTTTGCAAATCAATGTCATCGAAATTTGTTTAGGCGTAGATGCAAAGTTACCTGTTCGTACTCCTTTCCCACTTCCTCCTAACTACATATTTCATGATAGTTTTAAGCCGGCGGCCACGGCGCCACGCTTTGAGTTTATGTAGCCACCCTCTTAAGGAGTGTTTTGAAGTATAAACCGTAACCAAATCGCCCATTTGAATTGCTCTTGTATAAGCATCTATATTCTTTGGTATGACAAATATTTCCTGTAGTAAAAGTATAATATAAATGTTTGTTTATAGTAGAGATTCTAGTAGTGAGTATGCAGTAGTAGTGACATTGATTACAATAAATGTACCTAACCCATGTACCAAACACTGGCATGTAAAAAAGACAAGATCATACAAAGGGTTGTCTTCTTTTTAAGAGAGCATGATACTTGAGGAAGTGGCAAAATTAGTTTCTTAAGAGCTTATTTCTGGCTTTGTGGAATATTAGCATAATAAGTATTGCTTAAGGTATACACAAGTAAAAATAAAAGTCATACAAAACCTAAACAAGAACATGATAAAATTAAGACAATAAATAAATGTAAAATATCTTGATGGAATGTGGGAAAATCTCAAAGAAGCTCACATCAGACATCACTAACATATCGAACAATCACACTCCAGTTGCTAAGAAAGAGTCTATGGACTAAGAAATTGTGAAAGAAGAGACATATAAAGCGAAAAACAATGAAAAATATAAAAAGCACCAAGTATTGATAAAAAAACAAAATTAAAGATGTAAAACAAATTATAAGCTTCAAAAATGTTTAAAAATCAAGAAATTAAAAAAAAACATGATTATTTCAATTTTCAAGTATCAGAAGAAAAATGCAATGAGGATCTAAAGTCTATTCAGTGAACTTATATGAGTTTTGGATTAAGTAAACAAGCAACAATTCAACTGACCAACTAAAAACAATATTTAGGTTGATGCTTTGGGTGGTTAGTGGCAATTGACAATTCAAAAATCCTAGGAAATAGACAGCTTTGCATAACATAACTATTAAATTGGTTACACTTAACTCAAAAAAATGGTAATTATCTTCAAATTTATTTATAAAAAAACAAATGTGTATAAAAATGGTTCAATTTCAAGAAACAATTAAAATAACATTTAGTCCACAACACCACCCATATCACATACACTTGTATGTGTAGGGCAGTTAAGATGAAGTTATTTTATTAGTGAAATGAAATTTGTTATCTTCCAGTTGAATGTATTGTTTCAAATTGTTAACATATATTGTTAATTTTGTGAAAATATGTTCATGCTGTTTTACTGAAAATGCTATGTTTTAGATGTAGATACTCTAATTTGCAATTTACGTAAGTACCTACTTTATTGTGAAAAAACACAGTCATTATTTAAAATCGGTAACGTCTGTACACCAACGCGTCTGGGATGATTTAGGAATTAGCGAATCAAAATTAAAATCTGCAATAAAAAATGAGAATAGTGAACTATTCTCGCCCATCACTTAAAACAAACAATATGTGGGAAGGGCAAAAATTTGAAATTCGTAATACCATATATAAAATGCGTGCAAATAAGGAGCATGTGCCTTTGGATATAATTTTGTTTAAATTAAAAAAGGGAATTTGGTGATGTTGGCAAAACAAATTTAATTTTAATTCAAATTTAAGAAAAGGGACGAGAGAAAAGCTTTTTGTGAAAAAAGTTCTCTTGTATAAAGGGGAATTGAGTTTCTGAAAAATATACCAATTTCAAGAAGAAGGGCCAACTTTAATATATTTAGATGAAACATGGATATTTTCTAAGGATGCAACCAAGAGAATATGGTAATATTATTCTGTACATCGGAGAAAAGACCGGCTTTATAGAAGGTGCTGTTGTAATATTTTCGTTTACAAAAAAAAAACAGATTATTATGACAATATGAACACAAAAATGTTTGTGTTGAAAACTTCTCATCAGACTAAGTGAGTCCAACATAATTGTTTTAGACAATGCTCCTTACCATTCAAAAATATTAAACAAAAGTCTAACAAATTCGTTGAATGTCAATGAAATGAAAGAATGGTTGATAAATGACTGTATATTGATTGCACAGCATGTATTAAAATCCGAATTATTAGGTTTGGAAGAACAACATTCAATACCAAAAATCTTTGTGGTGGATCAGATTATTGCAAGTTAGAGTCATGAAGTTTTACATCTTCAATTATACCACTGCCAGATTAGTCTCATTGAATATATATAATAATAACAAAACAATATTATGACAACTATGTTGGGCCTAATGGTTATATTGATGAAGCGATTTGTGGAACTTGGTGAAAAGCACTTTCAATTTCAGTTCCAGAAGTATAGAGGAACTGTATAAGTTTGAAAGATTATTTGATGATTGATTTATGGATTCGTGAAAATAAATGACTATCATAACATAACATAACATAACAATATCTTTATTTTTAGAAAATAATATACATTCCGTGAACATAAAATTATTTAAAAAAAACAGTGTCACAAACGAAAATATTATTTACTTATTCCTAACCGTTACATATACAAATAGTCCTCCACAGAATATGGCTCAAGAGCTACCAGTAATTTAAATATTTGATGTTTATACAAACTTAATCTTTCCTCCCTTTTAATAGGTTCAGGCAGTTTATTAAACAATTTGATGCAGCAATAAAGAGCGTTTTTTTCTGTTATACTTAACCTGTGTATTGGAATTTTATAATTATATAACCTGGTATTTACTATACTATTGGGCTCAAAGTTCCTAAAGAGTATTTTATTCTTATATAGAAACAGTAAGCATTCTTGAATAAATACAGCGTAAACTGTTAAAATATTATTACTCCTAAAATGCCCTCTACATGATTCCCTACTTTTTAAGTCAAACATAACTCTGATTATTTTTTTCTGAACCAGAAATACATTATTTATGTCCCTACTGTGGCCAAAATTTATTAGACCATATCTAAATTTTGCTTCAAAATTAGCATGATACACTGTTTTTAATGAGTTACTATTCATGTATTTTTTTAGAACTCTAAAGCTGTAAATCACTTTACTCAAAGACATACATAACTGGTCAACATGTTTATCCCAACATAAAAAACTGTCAATATATAATCCTAAAAATTTGGTTCTGCTGCTAATATTTAAAGTGTCATTATTTACAATAATACTGTTTGGCATATCTGAATGTGCATAATTTGTCTTAAACAAAAGAAGATCTGTTTTATTTTGATTTAAAACCAACCTATTCATAGAAAACCAGTCTTTAGCTTTCTGGAACTCTAAACTAGCATTAACGCTTAGAACAGACATGTCTTTACCACTGACTAAAATGTTTGTATCATCTGCATAATTTGTTATGCTGGAAGTAGTATTAGCCACTAGACCATGAAGATCATTGATATAGATCACAAACAGTAAAGGACCAATCACACTTCCTTGTGGTACTCCAATATTGATAGTGCTTTCAGATGAGATGCCTATTTCAGTGTTTTTATGTATTTTTACTAAATGTCTCCTATTTGCCAAGTAGGACTTAAACCAGCTCAATGCTGGTCCACGTATACCATATTTCTCCAATTGATCAAATAATAGGTCATGCACTAAACAGTCATATGCCTTTGATAGGTCCAAAAAGAGACCCAAAGCCATATGACCAATCTCAGTACATTTCAAAATATCCCAGACAAATTGAAAAATCGCAGTCTGAGTTGATTTTCCCTGTTGATAACCATGCTGATTTGCACTAATAATATGACATTTTGTTAAAAATTCTGTTATCCGCCTATACATAGTCATTTCTAAGATTTTTGAAAAGGAACATAGAAGGCCAATTGGTCTATAGTTATTAATTAATTTAGGATCACCCTTTTTGTAAACAGGTGTTACTATGGCAGTTTTCAGGCATTCAGGAAATACACCAGATTTTAGTGAATTATTTATGATTGTAGTGAGAGGATTCACTATCTCCTTTATACAAAGTTTAAGGATTTTAGTGGGTATTTCATCAATTCCACAACTCATTTTGTTTTTTAAATTTTTAGTTATATCCGTAATTTCAGTTTCTGTCACAGGTGCGACAAACACTGAATTTATGTTACTTGCAATGTTGTCTTTATATTCAGTGTATTGTAATTGAGATAAAGTGTTATTTAAAGTAGTATTTAAGTGGATCATGTATTTATCAGCAATCTCTTGAGGACTACCCTCTACTTTTATTGAATTTACACTTTTTAATTGACCATTAATTTCACTAACAATTTGCCACATGCATTTATTTTTGTTGGCAGCTTCAGACATCCTGTTTTCATATAGCTTTGATCGTTTTGTTATTAGTTTCTTATTATATTCTTTTTTTACCTGTCTATAGGAATCATAGAATTTATGGTTAACTCTGCTCATTGTAAACAAGATGTCTATCATTTTAGTGAATGTGATTTATTTGAAATCTAACCTATGTCTTAGTTACATTTGTCAATAAAAACTAACAAACTATATTGCAGACCAGAAGAATAATGAAATATTGTGAAATGCACAGAGTGTTTAAAAGGGAAAGATTAAAAAACGGTTTACATTAGTGTTTATGCATTGAATTGCCTTAATAAACATTGTTAAAAACATTTTTAAGCTAAAAATAAATCCAGACAGTTAATTGAAAATTTTACATATCAAAATATCGGCATATTTATTAAAGCTTGCATACATAATTCTACTTTATGAAATTCAAATGAATAGTAAGCTGTATTTAGTGTAAAAAATTATTTACCACCTTATCAGCTTTAGATTAAGTTGTAAGTCGTTTCTTATCAGACAAAGGATTGTTTAAATAAATTTAAATTTTTAAATGTTGACCAAAAAATTTCATGTATTTTGTTCTCTGCGAGGGGGTTTAGGGGGAAGGTCGGGTAGAAGTAGCAAACTATTTGCTTCTTTTTTGGGGTCCCAAAATTGACATTGTCAGCAAAATTCAGCTTGTTCGTATTATTTTTAGAGCTCAAATCTCTGGCGACTGGACTATATTACAAATTAAAAAAACAAAATGCCCCTTATTTGTTTCACCTAGCGGACAACATTTTCCCCGAGTTCTGAAATCTACTTTCTTATTACTAAATCTATGGTTTTTCTTCTGCTTATAAAGGGGAAGAAGAAGAAAATTGTAGAATATTTCTGTCGATAATTTTCGGGCATATCTGGTCAGTGTTTAAAGACTATTAATTCTTCATTGTCGGCGTTTAGTCTTTGACAATCCTAATTCTTTTTGTAATTTGTATGGACAATTGTAGGTCGAACTATTCATGAACATAATTTATTTATGTTTTGGTCATTTGGTCTTCTGGATATGCTGTTTTTGCTGAAAACCAAAATATTGTTATAAATATTTTCTTGTTTTAGGTTGTAACTGGAGGAAATTATGATGTAGACGTAGCTTTAGAAGATCC
>NC_092804.1:40690851-40734234 GCF_040954645.1 Diabrotica undecimpunctata | reverse complement strand
TTTTATCGAATTTGGTTAATCGGCTATATTGGCGTCAATTTTGGTCCGAGAGTCAAGCGAATGAACATTTTCTACATAAAATTGGCCGCTCGTTCTTCTGCCATACTCAGAATTATCCTACATCTGACGGTTCGTGAGAAAAATTTCCACTTGGATGTCTGTATTTGCTGAAAATTTCGAGAAAATTAAAAGTGTATATTTCGTTTAAAATTTGAATTATTGCGATTAAGGGTAGCCTGCTAATTAAAAAAATCTACACATGTGGCTAAAAATTATGCACCGTTTTGCCGGAAAATGGAAAAAACTGTAGATTTTTTAATTCGATTTTTCCTCTTTTACGGCAAACTGGGGTAAAGCGAACAGAAAAAATCACATGCTTGCAATAAGCTGGACCAAGTGCATGTACCGAAACAATAAACAAAATTTTTTTTTTGGAAAATTTGGAAAAAATGTTCCAAGGGGGTACAATTGGATTTTTATCGAATCTGGTTAATCGGCTATATTAGCGTCAATTTTGGTCCGAGAGTCAAGCGAATACACAGTTCCTACATAAAATTGGCTGCTTGTTATTCTGCCTTACTCAGAATTTTTCTACATCTAACGGTTCGTGAGAAAAATTTCCACTTGAATGTCTGTATTTGCTGAAAATTTCGTGAAAATTAAAAGTGTATATTTTGTTTAAAATTTTAATTATTTCGATTAAGGGTGGCCTGCTGATTAAAAAAATCTAAACACGTTACCAGAAATTATGCACCGTTTGGCCGGAAAATCGAAAAAACTGTAGATTATTGGATTTTTATCAAATTTCGTTAATCGGCTATATTGACGTCAATTTTGGTCTGAGAGTCAAGCAAATGAACATTTCCACATAAAATTGGCTGCTCGTTCTTCTGCTTTACTCAGAATTTTCCTACATCTAACGGTTCTTGAGAAAAATGTCCACTTGAATGTCTGTATTTGCTGAAAATTTCGTGAAAATTAAAAGTGTATATTTTGTTTAAAATTTTAATTATTTCGATTAAGGGTGGCCTGCTGATTAAAAAAATCTAAACACGTTACCAGAAATTATGCACCGTTTGGCC
Organism: Diabrotica undecimpunctata; assembly: GCF_040954645.1. Lineage (NCBI taxonomy): Eukaryota > Metazoa > Arthropoda > Insecta > Coleoptera > Chrysomelidae > Diabrotica > Diabrotica undecimpunctata. The sequence continues at coordinate 40,733,152 of NC_092804.1, read as the reverse complement.
GGAAAATCGAAAAAACTGTAGATTATTGGATTTTTATCAAATTTCGTTAATCGGCTATATTGGCGTCAATTTTGGTCCGAGAGTCAAGCGAATGAACATTTCCTACATAAAATTGACCGCTTGTTCTTCTGCCATACTCAGAATTTTCCTACATCTAACGGTTCGTGAGAAAAATTTCCACTTGGATGTCTGTAGTTGCTGAAAATTTCGTGAAAATTAAAAGTGTATATTTAGTTTAAAATTTGAATTATTTCGATTAAAAGTGGCCTGCTGATTAAAAAAATCTACACATATGGCTAAAAATTATGCACCGTTTTGCCGGAAAATGGAAAAAACTGTAGATTTTTTAATTCGATTTTTCCTCTTTTCCGGCAAACTGGGGTTAAGCGAACAGAAAAAATCACATGCTTGCAATAAGCTGGACCAAGTGCATGTACCGAAACAATAAACAAAATTTTTTTTTTTTGGAAAATTTGGAAAAAATGTTCCAAGGGGGTACCCTTGGATTTTTATCGAATTTGGATAATCAGGTATATTGGCGTCAATTTTGGTGCGAGAGTCAAGGGAATACACAGTTCCTACATAAAATTGGCTGCTCGTTCTTCTGCCATACTCAGAATTTTCCTACATCTAACGGTTCGTGAGAAAAATTTCCACTTGGATGTCTGTATTTGCTGAAAATTTCGTGAAAATTAAAAGTGTATATATTTTTTAAAATTTTAATTATTTTGATTAAGGGTGGCCTGCTGATTAAAAAAATCTAAACAAGTTGCCAGAAATTATGCACCGTTTGGCCGGAAAATCGAAAAAACTGTAGATTATTGGATTTTTATCGAATTTGGTTAATCGGCTATATTGGCGTCAATTTTGGTCCGAGAGTCAAGCGAATACACAGTTCTTACATAAAATTGGCTGCTAGTTCTTCTGCCATACTCAGAATTTTCCTACATCTAACGGTTCGTGAGAAAAATTTCCACTTGGATGTCTGTATTTGCTGAAAATTTCGTGAAAATTAAAAGTGTATATTTTGTTTAAAATTTTAATTATTTCGATTAAGGGTGGCCTGCTGATTAAAAAAATCTAAACACGTTACCAGAAATTATGCACCGTTTGGCCGGAAAATCGAAAAAACTGTAGATCATTGGATTTTTATCAAATTTCGTTAATCGGCTATATTGACGTCAATTTTGGTCTGAGAGTCAAGCAAATGAACATTTCCTACATAAAATTGGCCGCTCGTTCTTCTGCTATACTCGGAATTTTCCTACATCTAACGGTTCGTGAGAAAAATTCCCACTTGGATGTCTGTATTTGCTGAAAATTTCGTGAAAATTAAAAGTGTATATTTTGTTTAAAATTTTAATTATTTTGATTAAGGGTGGCCTGCTGATTAAAAAAATCTAAACACGTTGCCAGAAATTATGCACCGTTTGGCCGGAAAATCGAAAAAACTGTAGATTATTGGATTTTTATCAAATTTCGTTAATCGGCTATATTGGCGTCAATTTTTGTCCGAGAGAGGTAGGGAGGAAATAGCGTAGGAGCAGAGGAGCACGGAGCACCTGCATACACCTGTCCCTAATTTGCATACACCTGCCCTAATTTGCATACAGCTGTCCCTAATTTGCATACACCTGTACCTAATTTGCATACACCTGCCCTAATTTGCATGCAGCTGTCCCTAATTTGCATACACCTGTCCCTAATTTGAATGTGCTCCCTAATTTGCATACACCTGTCCCTAATTTGAATGTGCTCCCTAATTTGCATACACCTGTCCCTAATTTGAATGTGCTCCCTAATTTGCATACACCTGTCCCTAATTTGAAGGTGCTCCCTAATTTGCATACACCTGTCCCAAATTTGAATGTGCTCCCCAATTTGCATACACCTGTCCCTAATTTGCATACAGCTATCCCTAATTTGCCATACCAGGGGTCATGCTCCCTAATTTGCATAAGCTTGTCATCCTAAATATAACCTGGTGTTAAAAGTTAGCCAACTCAAAGTAAAACAATTCCAATTGAATCAAGTTTCAAAATAATAAAATTAACTTATGGTACCCTAATGACACTAGTTTATAAATATCCAGGATTACTAAATGATAAAGTCCTTAAAGATATAAGACATATAGTTTCAAGAAACCCACTCAAAAATTATTAATTTTTACTAGTAGTAAAACAGAGAAATATTTTTTGTTCAATATACTTAAAGCATCAAAAATAATACTTAAATAACCCAAGCCCCTGGAATTAATTTATAGATAAGCAGGAAAACATTCATATCCTTAAAGTCCATGTATGCAGCTATTTTGTTATAAAGATATCAAGGACTATTTAATGGTCAACTTTAACGAAAATGTCCGTATCCACTACGTTGAAGAAAATTGTCCATGTAGAACCAGGTACTGGGAATTTGTTGCTTTGGCCGAGTAAGCTTCCGACTTAGAATAGAAAAAACCGCTAAAATATTAATCATGTACTAAATATAAAACAGAAAAATAAAATACATTCATTAAACATTTTTATTTATACTACTCCTTTCACTAATTTTGAGACAGATTTTACAAAGAAATTTAGAAAAAATTTTAATCACAATTAATACTGTTTGTATTAATTTACTACATAAATTTTAGACCACAAATATAGTATTGCCGAAAAGCCTCATATCTGTTTCATAAAGTTTCAAGAATAAACAGCCAAAAATCATTAATTTATAAAAAATGCATTCATAAAAAAACATTTTTTATTTTATTCTTTCCACTAATATTTACTGTATTTTAACAAAGAATTTGGTCACTATATAGCTATAACAACACATGTTAATTTTTTAAACACTTTGTACTTGTTCAGATGGGTCTCAAGGTGCAGGGACATTTGTTTTCAATTAATATTGTGTACTGGTACAGTTGCAACTTCCAATAAATGAATCTTGTCTTTTAAGTAATATTTTGTTATATGGGTAGTATAAATTTTGCAGCCTGCAATAATTAAAGTGGCACCTTTTTCTTTAATTAGTATGTTATATGGGTACATATAAATAAAGAAGTTAGCAAATTAACTACTTATGTTGGTAGCAATGAATGTGGATACAAAGAGAATTAATTGTAGTAATATATGCACAGATGCAACTAGCATCTTGTCTTTAAGTGAATAGGTATATAGAGGTACTTATAGATAAATTGTACAACAAGCAATAAATAAAGTAACACCTTTTCTTTCAATTAGTATTGTGTAGTTGGATAGGGGTACTGAATGCATAAACTTTGCAGTCTGCAATAAATGAAATACCCTTTTTCTTTCAATTAGTATTTTGTAGTTTTATATGGGTACATATGTAGCTGCTTGAAAGAGGCCTGAAATTAAGTTAATAAACTGCTGGTAGCACTACACAGGTGAGGTTCTTCAAGATTTAATTGATGTGGGTAGCAGGTATTGAGACACAAAGAAAATTATTAAAAATTATGTTTGTAGAAATTACCTTTAGTAAGAGGTAAGTAGGGAGTGGGTTGGGTCTAAGAAATAAGGTTTATTTTTCATTGGTTACACCACTACATAGCAATTCAGAGAGGGGTATAGGACTGTGAGAGGGATTAGGATCCTATAAAACCAATACTTGCTCCATTATATGATTATTTTTTAGTGACAAACCCAAACAATTTAAGTTAAAAAGTTTTAGTTTTCTGTGAAAAAACCAAAATGAAAGTATCCAAGTTTAGTGTTCCTATTAATGGAAAAAAATCGGGGAAAATTATTACGCAATTGCTAAAATCTCCTCATTTGGAGGATAGTGTTAACTCAAGCATAGAGTTTGTTGAAGGCGATATGGAAAACCATTGTCCCTTAGGATTTAAAGAATTCCAGCAGAAGGTTTCCTGTTCATCCACACCAGGCCAATCAATAATGGATTCAAGATATGATAATATATCTGAAGATAGTGCTTCCGAAGATGAACAAGTTTTAAAAGTGTCAATGAGTGAATTAAACGGGTCAATAGAGGAAGGAAGTGCGCTTAATGCGACAACGGACTACGATGGTATTGATAAAACGGTAGTAACTTCCGATCATGATTTTAAAAAAGTGTTAACAGAATTTGTAAGTGCAAATGAAAAATTTTTAAGTGACTATAAAAACCAAAGGGATATTATTTTAAAAAAACTATCCAGCTATGACAGGAAAAAAAAGAGGGCTCAGCAAAGTTTACAAATTTTGAACCAAAAAATTGCTACATCCAACAAATTATTAACAAGTATTCATTCATTGTGCGAGTGAAAAGGTAAAACCAATACTTAGGATTTCAAGACTTGTTCAAATTTAATAGTGAAATTTATTTTGTGAGTGATAATCAAAAATCAATGTAATTTAATCAATCAATGTAATTTTTATTATAGAGTTTAATATTTATCTAATGACAATATAAGCTACATATCTTCCTTGATGTATTAACTGTTATAATTCCATATAAAAGACAAAAAGACTTTTAAGGGTACTATGTGTTTTTATAAAAAAACACATAGTACCCTTAAAAGTCTTTTTGTCTTTTATATGAAGTTATAGCTGTTAGTACATCAACAAAGATAAAATATTGCTTTGTTTTCAAAAGAATACAAAACTTTTTTAAACTTGAACTTATTTATTTTGTAAGCGATAATCAAAAATCAATGTAATTTAATTATTATAGTTTAATATTTATCTAATGACAATATAAGCTACATATCTTCCTTGATGTATTAACTGTTATAATTCCATATAAAAGACAAAAAGACTTTTAAGGGTACTATGTGTTTTTATAAAAAAACACATAGTAGCCCTAAAAGTGATTTTGTCTTTTATATGAAGTTATAGCTGTTAGTACATCAACAAAGATAAAATATTGCTTTGTTTTCAAAAGAATACAAAACTTTTTTAAACTTGAACTGATTTATTTTGTAAGCGATAATCAAAAATCAATGTAATTTAATTATTATAGTTTAATATTTATCTAATGACAATATAAGCTACATATCTTCCTTGATGTATTAACTGTTATAATTCCATATAAAAGACAAAAAGACTTTTAAGGGTACTATGTGTTTTTATAAAAAAACACATAGTACCCTTAAAAGTCTTTTTGTCTTTTATATGAAGTTATAGCTGTTAGTATATCAACAAAGGTAAAATATTATTTTGTTTTCAAAAGAATACAAAACTTTTTAACTTGAATTGTTTGGGTTTGTCACTAAAAAAATAAAAATATACACAATAATCTGCCTTTTATTTTCTTAGTACCTAGGTTAAAAATTATCTGTTTGATAAAGTCAACTGATAAAACATGAAAAATACATATCTTCCTTGATGTACTAACTGTTACAATCTTATATAAAAGACAAAAAATTTTTTGTCTTTTATATGAAGTTATAGCTGTTAGTACATCAACAAAGGTAAAATATTGCTTTGTTTTCAAAAAAAAATACAAAACTTTAGGGTGTTTCATGGTCTAAATTGATAAAAAATGAAAAATAATGACTTTTTATGAAATTTACATGAATTCTTTGAGCCAATTTGACAATCGAAATCATGTTTTTGTATAAAGTATAAAAAATACTGTTAATTTTTAAATAAACCAACACATGAAATAATTTTTGTTTTGACTTATAGTTTAAAGCAAATTTCAAATACAATATTTGTATTATATTACAAAGTACTATCTATAAATCCATTTTGAAATCCATGAAATAATAATCGTAGATTACTTACTTTTTGACATAATATTAAATAATTCAGATATTTCACAAACACCCACAAACAGACACACACACACACACCATTTTTTTTACGAAAACAAACAGAAAAAACAACAGATTTTATTCAAATATATCAACAAACCAGCCGCCATTTTTATTACTGAAGCAGTCATGAACAGTAAACGAATAACAGACGTTTACTTATTATTTGAACACTTTTCAGTCATTTAGCTCCATCTATAAATTAAAACGATAACCTCTCCTTCACGTTTGAATGTAATCTTGGAGAGTTTCGCCATTGAAATTAAAGATGGCGCCAGCAGTACCATACCGTACTTCATGGATTATTTCAAATAAAATAGGCCAGGATTTTAACGAAATTTTTTAATTTGTCATACTTTTTAAAAATAAAAGGTTTTAGATAAAAATTAAATGTTTTCGAACTTGGAAATGAAAAGAAATGTTATTGGGATCTTATTTATATTATAGTTAAAGTCCGAAAATTGGATTTTTTAGTGTTTTTTAACATTTTATATCAAATATCTCTGGATCCTTAGAAGATAAAAGGCTCAAATTTTTACAGTATTAGTAGGTAGATAATATCAAGTTCCTGGTAAAGTTTTTTTTTTGAAAAAAACAAGTAAAACAAAGTTTTTTGGATTTTTTGCAAGTATTTTAAAAAATCTCTGCGGAACTAAACAATACATTTCAAGATAAAAAACTGCTTTGGGTTCAGAGATATGGGACATTTTCATTAAATAAAACTTAAAGAATTAAAACAACACCTTTTTAAAAATTTATATATTTGTATAACCAAGTATAGTACCTATTTAATTGTATAGTCTATGCATTACACAGAAGACAGTGGTTTATAAACACCACGGAATATAGTTTTGTTTCACACACAGCGCAATGATGTCCAGATATTTCATTATATCTCCCACTAACATGGCGGCTCACATGGGCAGATGGGACTTCGCTTGGTAGTCCTTGCAATACACTAAAAAAACAAGATATGCACAGTGGAGTATTGTCCAAAATGTAATAGTGTTCTGTAACGCATATAGGGTAACTTTGTTGATTAACTAAAAACCATCTATTATCAATATCACTAATATTAACAATTTTTTCGTCAATTTCGGAATTATCTACTTCTAAAAATTCACTGTCAATTATTTCGTCAAGATCAATTGTTGATGCCTCACTACTTAAATCGTCTTGTTCCATGATTTCTTTGTCTGCTATGGTAAAAGTTTAACTGACCGAATAAGTGTCTTATTTTATTTTATAAACCCGAGGAGCACCTCTCCTATATCTATTATAAGTGGGGAACTTGTGTTTTTAACCTATCCCCATACACAAAGGGTTAGCATACAACTGTCGTTTACCTGTCAAACATCTGCTTCCTGATTTACATTCACCCATCACTAGTTTGCATGTGTAATTTACATACAGTTGCCGCCACATGATAATTTACATACATACGGGTCTCATTTTTATAAAGAAATGTGGAAAGCAGAACATCTGTTAAACAACTGCTGCCTATTTTATATTTAACTGTTTTTAATTTGTGGGTGCAATCTGCGTATATCAGCCCTTACAATATCATTTGCAAATATACGGGTCACATAGTCGCAGCTTTTCATTTGTGTTATTTATATAAAGAAAGGTGGAAATCAAAACGTCTGCGCACCCACATAGAGGCTATAGCGCAGAAGTAGGGGTAAAAAGAGTATTTAAGCTTGGGTGAATCATTCTAGATGTTTAAACATATAAGATGAATCAGTGTACGTGCGGTAAAACTTTTTCGCGGTCTTATAACCTTCGTAGACATATGACTGTATGTAATAAGAGTCACTCGCGTGTGTTTATCTGTAACAAATGTGGAAAGACTTTCACACGAGGTTCTAATTTACAACGTCATGAAGTTAGTTCGTGTTACGCCGCTTGCCCGATTCCGAGAAAGAGACTAAGACCAATAGGTGTTGAAGTGCTTGAGAATGGTGTTACTAAACTAACACATGCATTTAAAAATAGAATAGCATCATACCGATTTATGAGTAAATCTAACAAAATTTCCTATTCCGGCTTCATGAATGAGGTTAAACCAAAAGTAATAAAAATTCTTAGTGACTATCTTCTTCAACACACGGCTCTTAAAGTTAACTGTGAACTGTTTGCGATGTTTTACAAACCCGAGAATGAGATGTCAGATATTAAGTCAATGAATACATCTAATAAAATCTTCACTTTGAGTAGTCACATATCCGACATGTATGATGACTTTGCTGAAGCGATAATGACACAAGCATCAGAGTTCCAGGAGAAAGATTCTAACTGGGCACTTCAGGAAATTCTATTCCTAGATGTCAACATTAACAAATTCAGTACTGTTTCTGCATCAGCATATATTAATCTTCCATCGCAGATTAAAAGAAAAGGTGCAATTTTAAATATTCAAAACAAAGATAGCATGTGTTTTGCTTATTGTGTGATGGCTGCTATATTTCCTGCTAATGGTGATCCAACAAAACCAGAGTCATATCCTCCTTGTGACACACTTCTAAATTTTGATGGTATCGGGTTCCCGGTTAAGTTAAAGGACATTAACAAGTTTGAGATTTTAAACAATATATCAGTTAACGTTTACGGTCTTCAATCATATTTTAAAGAAAACAAGATGCAATATGAAGTTGTAGGACCACTTCACTATACTCAACAACGTAAACTTATACATGTTAATCTTTTATTAATAAGTGACAATAATCAGAGCCATTATTGTCTCATAACAGACTTGTATCGCTTAGTAAAAACTCAAAAGACAAAATATGACGGAAAACAATATTTCTGTGATGGGTGTCTTCAAAATTTTTCAACCCTTGAAAAGCTAAAAAATCACCAAGAAAATGATTGTTTACACATCTCTACAATACTCCCAACCAGTAAATTGAGAGTTAACAAGTGTGGTGAAACTCTTCCATCCAATATTCTAAAATTTATCAATATTGAAAAGACAAGCCAACACCCGTTTGTAATTTATGCTGACTTTGAGTCGATTCTTAAGCCAATACATCATTGTGATCCATCAGATGGACAATCCTACACAATCAAAGTTGCAGAAGACCAGCAAAACACAGTATTTATCAGCTATTGCACAAACTAAAGAAAAGTATATTACATTTTCAAAATCTGTTCTAGTACACAAGAGTGATGATTCAAAAAAACATAATGTTTATTTAAAATTGAGGTTTGTAGATTCATTTAAATTTTTAGCAAAGTCTTTAGATAAATTAAGCCAAACAGTAGAGTCTAGTCAATGCAATAAAATAAGGAAATATTTCCCAGGTGAAAAAGAGTTCGTTTTAATGCGCCGTAAAGGTGTATTTCCATATACATATATTGATAGTTATATCAAATTAGAAGAGAAACATCTAGCATTTAAAGAAAAATTTTATGATAATTTAAGGGGAGAACATATTACTACAGAAGATTATAACAGCACAGGAGGTCTGGGATCATTTTAACTGCCAATCTATGGGGGATTATTGAATGCTGTATTTAAAATCAGATGTACTTCTACTAGCTGACATATTTGAAAATTTTAGAAAGGTATGTCTCAAAGAGTACAAATTGGATCCTGCACATTATGTTACAGCCCCATCTCTAACATGGGATGCTATGTTAAAATATACCGATATCGAGCTTCAGCTTTTAACGGATGTTGATATGGTACACTTTTTTAAAAAAGGGATCAGAGGAGGCGTGGCTACCTGTACGAAACGTATGAGTATTGCAAACAACAGATTTTTAAGTAATTTCGATCCAACAAAACCGGAAACATACATAATGTATCTAGATGCCACTAATCTCTACGGCGCCGCCATGAGCCAACCTCTTCCTTGGGGAAATTTTAGATGGTTAAATGAACAAGAAATTGACCAATTTAATGTTTTTAATATTGATGATGATGGTGAAAAGGGGTATGTGTTGGAAGTAGACTTGCATTATCCACCCAATATGCATGATCAGCATAATGACCCACCATTTTGGAAGGGTTAGAGCAAAATCTTTAATTGCCAAACCAGAATTTAACTCATTATCAATATTCAGCGAAAATTTAGTTGCAATTCATTTAAATAAAACCAAAATTATTTACAATGAACCTTTATATATTGGTTTTTCCATTCTGGATGTATCTAAGACATTCATATATGATTTCTTCTACGGGTATATTAAAAACAAGTACCACAATAATGCTAATCTTCTCTATACAGATACTGATTCGCTCATTCTAGAAGTACAAACACCAAACTTTTATGATGCTATGAACAAAAATCTACGTTACTTTGATACATCTAATTATTCGGAAAATAATCAACATGGTGTATACAAGACAACGTCTATACTTGGAAATATGAAAAATGAATTTCCAAACACCACCATTAAAGCATTCTACGGTACTGGAGCTAAAGCTTATTGTATTGTGGCTGATACAATTGTGAAAAAAGCGAAAGGTGTTTCCAGACATGTTGTTAAAAACCAACTACATTTAAATGATTACGTAAGAGTTGTACAAAACAAAGAAACCATCTTTAGAAAAATGTATTTTTTTAGGTCAGAAATGCACACTGTTTACACCGAATTGCGAAATAAGGTATCACTAACATCCCGTGACGATAAAAGATATGTTATTCCTGGTGATGTCTCTACTTTGGCTTGGGGCCATTTATTAATTAATCAGCATGAAGGTAATATAGATGACCTTTTATTTTTTGCGAATGAAATGATAGATGCTCCTACATTATATGACTTAAATAATATCCCCAATGAGGAATTGTTCCAAGTTGCACCTTTTTATTATGACTCCTACTTATAAATTATTGTTTGTTATCTGTAATTATATTTAAGAATTAAGCATATGTATATTTTTGTGTATTAATAAAACACTTGTATATTAACATATTTTTTTATTTAAAACTTTAATTAATTCCATTACCAGAGGAACTATTGACAAAGTTGAACATATAGCTATATAATAAAATATTGGAGATAAACCTTTTTCATCCTTGGGACTTTCATTATAAAGTTCTAACCAGCCGGAATCAGTGATTTTTTCACTAAAATGTCTAAAACGCAATTTATATTTGGTACTGTTCAAAGCTATTTGAGCTTGTAAAGTTGGTAGAAAATTGTTTTCCGGATACGATTTCATTCTTGTCCATTTCGACGGCCACGTGTCATTTAGTACACCATTACTATCAAAACACACAAAAGTTTCTCTAACATTGATTGGTTCTTGAATTAAGAGCAAATTTCCCACAATTGCTTGTAAAACAATAAAGTTTAATGATACCATCATAATAATAGCTGTTTAGAATTTAACGTCTATTTATAGTAAATCTAACTTTGGACGTGGGGAGTCCCATTTATGTGGTGGGGATTCCAATAATCCATCACGATAACCTACAGAACGATGAGATAGTCCCATAGGTCTAGTCTCACTACAAAATGCACAAAATTCAAATACCAATTTCCATCCTTTAAATATTAAGTTTCTTCGAATAAGTCTAGTTCCAGACATTTTACGACAAACGAGACAAAGCTTTTGTCGTACAATATAAAAAGGAAGTCTCGAAAATGTTTCCCATTCGTCACTCCTATAGCTAAGTAGATTATCACAATATTTATATGGTATGTTCCCTTCGTTTATTATACTTGAACACATAATTAATAGTATACAAATTAGATTTTGTGAGGACTCTAACGAACTGGTTTATGATTTAGCTTAACAAGTTTCAACAGGAATGAGTCCCCGCTAGCTGATAAAGTCTTACACACCTTGCTTGGTACACTCTAGTGTTAATATATTATTATGAGTGGGGGTAATGAGCAACACACCTGCAACCGGTGTCAATGGGGGTAGGAAGGATATAAGGAAGAACCATCGTTAATTTAAACAGTATGGACTCAAGAAGGTTTCGTGAACGGCTTAATCAGTTTAGTATACGCATTAAAAGGATAAAACGTGATATTCTATTTTACAAAAGTCATAGATTTATCAATCATATAAATAATCGTATTAACCAGTTAAAAAGTGAATACGAAGATAAACAACTTATGTTTAAACAGTTTTCAAAGGTGTGTTTGAGTGATGCGCTTGCGTAGTGGTAAAGTTTACACAACAAAACCAGAAGCAGACGTAAGACTATTTTTTCTCTCCAGATACGAAGAGCAAAAGTGGATAGACTTGGTCTTTAAGAACATTAACCGATTTACTAAAGATGGATTGTTGCCTCCGGTCTCGCATAATGGCAGAGCATCCAAAAAAACCGTTGTACAAGTTCACGACCACAGAATTGGAATATTTTAGCCTAGCCTACGTAAGAAAATTTGTAGACCCAATTGAACTTCTCCGTTCATGGTCTATACTACCCAGAAAATTTTGCCAGGATTTTGAAGTTCAAACTCGTCTCCCATGTTTCGTTCATTTCAATCGTCCTGAGTGGAGAACAGAGTTAGAAGGATTCGCCCCAGCTCAATCCAGTTGTCATTTGTGTAAACTTGCACTTCAAAATATAAATTGTAACATGTAATAGTTATTGAATAAAGTACTATTTTTTTAATAAGGTTTTTTATTAATAAAACAAAATGTAAAAAAAAATTTATTTCATTATAAAAGTATCATAAAGTTGAAATACATTACTTAAAGCACAAACACTTCCACTGTTTGAATGATATGGACATCTTGGCTCCATTTTCTGCAGAGCTGGTTGTTCATCAAACTCCAAAACTGGAGATAGACTATACTTTTTGATGTACTGTGACTTTTCTCGCCCCTTAACATAAACCGCATTAACGCCTTTTGTCAAATGTTGGATAATATTATGGAACTGGTGTACTGGTGTAAATCCATGATTCCAGTTCAATCCATGATGGTTATTCATCAACCAAACAGCTTGATTATAATATTCAGAACCCAATAATCGTATCGGATATGGTGGTTTAAAAAAAAAATGACTAATTTTTTGACCATCATAACTTGCAAACTCTTTCACGATAAACTTATTTTTTTCGGTAATAAAACCTTGGACATCTACTATTAAGCACATGATTACAGACTGAGTTTGTGTAGTGCATAATTTGTATTTTTAAAAGAATTTTCAGTCATGCGCATGTGAGAGTTTCGCATATATTGCCATAATTAGCACCTGAGCCTTATACAGTCCTCATACGGGAAGTCTCTCATTAGATACAATTTTACAACACCTGTACCTGCTCTTTGCATACAGCTGCTCCCTATTTAAAATAAACTCCCTAATTTTTAGGTGCTCATTAATTTGCATACAGGTGCTCCCTAATTTGCATTCACCTGTTTTGTATAATATAAATATTTTACAATTGTTTCACAATTTTTGTTAGAGGGTTATATGTGAATTCTTTCTCGTGAAGTATTAGACAATAGGCTGAGATATCAGAGGTTGTTGGTTCATCTGTCTCAAATTCTATACGAAGCACAACAGATCCAGATTGAATTACTTCTTTTTGACGAGAGCAGTCAATGTGTATAAGTGGAGCAATTGTTTTAAAGTCAATTGGATTAAATATGGGTTGGTTTAAGGTCATGTGATAATAACTCTCCTGGAAATTGGCAAACATTTCATATAGTTTGGCAAACCTATTAGTCTTAAAATCTAGTTGAAGATCATTATAGGGATACCTCTCAGAATTTAAAAACACTTTAATATTCTTTAAAGTGCAATGATCAAATTTACTCATATCTTTTGTTAATTTTGATTTTCTGTTATTTGAAAAGCAACAACAATGTGTCGTGGAGTTTTTATTTTGGTACTAGTCCGCACTGACCATGTGTGACGTGTAGAGTTATTTAGGGCTGGATATTCAATCATTTGCCAACTTCAAAATTTAATAGGTAGTTCTTGGTTTGTATGTGAAATTTTGTTTAGTCGCAACTGTTCTCGAATACTAGGAGTTACATGTGGTACCTCCCAATATAATTTAGTAATGTCAATTTTTGGACGCTCAGTCTCATCTTCGCTTACTACTGCATCAATATCATCATTTGATCGAATAAGTATCAATTCTTGTTTCATGTTCATAATAATTTTCCTAAAATCTTCAAAGAATCCGGATAATAGTCTTAAAGGTATACACACATTAAAGTTTCCATTTGAATCTACCAAAACATTGTTTTTAGGGACTTCACTATTATTTTCCATTCTACTCATTTTTGGAAACCAACCAGCATTTTCCAATAGCAAGCTTTGATTTTCGTTAAGGCTAAGATAGTTTTTAATACTTGATACTAATCCTACATCACGTACTGAGTCAATTATTACCCCATTTAATTCAAAACGTAGTTCACGAAACAAGTAAGCTATACTATTATTAATAAATTTTATTTTGGTTGGTGTTTTATTGTCATGTGTGGCTAATTTGCCCTCAATATAGAGGAAACTATTTGCTGGAAACGTCAAACTATCCAAATCTTGTACTGAAATACGGATTTCATCATTGTATCCCAATTTTCCAGGAATGTATGGTTGATAAGTGTGGAACTGATAATCTTCAATAGTGTTATCATTAAAAGGTTGACCAGTAACGTGAAGAATTTCCATTATACCAAGACTTTAAATCCTAACGATTGAAGAAAGCGACGATTAGATGGAGTTATTTGTTTAAAAGGTAATCTCCTTTTATATGATTTTGGTAGAGATGGAGTTATTTTTGTAGAAGGTAATCTCTTTATATATGTTTTTGGTTCGCGAGAAAAAACTAAAACCATTATATACGTTTTCTAAGATGTAGATTTACAGTAACCTCCTCCCCTCCAAAGTCAACAAGTTTACCTGCTTGGTTGATAATTTTTACTGTAAGGTTAGAGATTGTTTTAATACTCACTGGATAATACAAAATATTTTGGGGTACCTCAACTATTTTATACCCAGTTGGTACGGTTGGGAAGAACTGATGGATAATGTGAACTGGATTTCCAGTTAAATAGGATCCTGATGCTATGTTACAGTCAATACATAATGCGTTTGCACCCCAAATCTCCACTGGGTTGTCTGAGATATGTATCTGGTTTGCTGCTAGTAGCCCTGATTTAAATCCAAATAATTTCCCAATAGAATTCGCGGGAAGAAATGAAATTTCTCTATTACTATTAATTATAACTTTGGAGGATGATAACTGTGGAGTAATTTCTATAGTCGCATCACTATCTCTCTTTTTCATGTTTTCTTTTATAAGTTTTGTAATATCATCTAATTCATAAGACCCCTTTGGTAATTTATAGGTATAAGTAACATTTCGTATATTCCAGAGAAAAATGTTATTGTTTTCATCGATATTTGGAATACTATTAAAACTATAAAAACTAGTTACCCCAATTTCGTAATCGAATTCATCTTCAAGGTAAATCGGAGGATTAAAACTATAACTCAGATTTGAAGCGTTCCCAGTAAGCGTAAAGTTGAAAGACATTGTTTTAAAACGTAAACAATCAATGTTTGCTATTTATAGTAGTTGTATAGAAAATCTAAGGAGTAATGACCACACCTGTATGAGTCGTTTTGGATTTTATCATAATTGTAATATATTTTTACATCGCCATTACTTAAAAAATACTTTATTACGCTTTTTGGAGGGGGTAAGTCTCCATAAGAATCAAAGTAAATTACGTTAGACTTAGATTTTGCATAAGCTACCCAGTGGGTTCCGACTCCTCGATTAGAATCTAAATTTATAACACCACACTCGTTTTTATGAATTTTTTTTGGCATATTATTTCTCATATACACACCTCTAAACAAAGGAAGAGCTTTACCATGCTTTATTATATCAGTACTTGTTAAAGCATGATGAGGAAGATTTAGTTTTTTGAATAAGGCTTCAAGTATAATCCATAGCCCTTATAAGGTCTTAGATATAATCCTTTGCCTTTCTGTTCCATGGCTAGATTATGGCGTTTTTGTTCTTCAAGACTAATTCGATTAGCTTTCGCATCTCCAATGGTCTTGTAAATAGTAGTACCAAGGCCCCCAACAGCAGATAAAGCACCGATTAGTGGGAGAAGTAGGGGAAGGAATCCACCTTTCTTTGGTGTTTTAATGATCCTTTTTTTCTTATTTATTCTTTTACGAAGAGAACCACCTTTTTTGCGTCTTAGACCCATTCCCAACTTACGTTTTCCTTTCATAGCTGTTGTAACAAACCAAGCAGCTGCCTTCTGTCCAAACGGTGTGTCTTTAGATTTTACAATATCCCAAGCTTTGTTTTCTAAAATCTGATCCGCCTTGTGTCTGGTTGATAAATCAGTACTTGTAGAGTATGCAATATCGTGGTGTTTACAAGCCTCGTCTAGTTTATTAATTCCCTTATCTCCCCGCTCTAATCTTTGTTGTAAACGGGTTCCTGGTCCACAATATGAATATCCTGGAAGATGGAGTTCTAATGGAAGCTTATTTATAATTTTGTTTAATAATCCACGCCCTTTTCTTTTTATATGCCCTTGAATCTTTTTTTTCATGGTGTCTCACTTATATATATAGTAGATGGGCTATATATACCCCAAAGTTTTAAAAACATTTTATTAATGAAGATTGAAAAGCAGAAACTCTCTCTTCCTATTTCTAACCATGATGAGGTTACAGAGGAACAACATGTAAAACATGGTTATCTTTTTGGTGGCAACAGAAGGTTTTTAGTTGTTGGACCAAGTGGTTGTGGCAAGACGAATGTATTATTGTCTTTAATTGAGCATCCAAATGGTCTAAGATTTGAGAATATATATTTATATTCCAAGTCGTTGTATCAACCAAAGTATGTATATTTGCGAAACTTGGTTGAGCCAATAAAAGAAATTGGCTTTGAAGGATATAATGATCCCAATAATGTACCATCTCCTGATGATATTAAAGAAAATTCAATAGTTATTTTTGATGATATTCCATCGTGTGATCAAAAAATTGTACAAAGGTATTTTTGTTATGGGAGACATAAAAATATAGATTGCTTTTATTTATGTCAAACATACAGTGCTATTCCAAAACAATTAATTAGAGATAATTCTAATTTACTTGTAGTTTTCCAACAAGACTTTACAAATTTAAAACATATTTTTGACGATCACGTTAATATAGACATGACTTTCCAACAATTTAAAGATTTGTGCTCATTATGTTGGAAAGACAGATATGGATTTCTTGTCATTGATAAAGACTCTCCCAAATCAATGGGTCGATATCGGTATGGGTTCGATAGGTATATAAGGCTTTAAACTAACATTCCTAGTACACAATGGATCCTAAAGTTACGCGAAAACTGCTTTTATCACGACAAGCGTTGAAGAAGAAGTATCGTAGTTTAAAACATGACATAGCTCAGTCTCAATCTGCTTTAGAAAAAAATTATAAACCTATTACACAACCACTTAATGAACTTTTACATAAACTGGAAACTGTTCCGTCTATTAAACAAGAACCACAATATTCGTTTGATAAACCAATCAAGTTGAGTACACCAAAAGACTACAAAATGCGAAAATCCAATTATCGCTTAGCATTTTCTTCTCCAAATACGAGTGTACTTCCTGGGGGATCAAAAACACCTACCAACTTTGGTGATGAATCTATTATTCCAAGGGAAAGACAACCAGAAGAAACTTTTGAGTCAGAAGGACAAACTAATACCACGGATGAGGATATTAATCGGTATTTTGAGGATACGCTTAGAGAATTTAATCAAATGATTACAAATCCAGATATAATGAATCAATTTTATGAGAATTATACATCACCTTTACCAAAGAAATATATTAAAGCTAACATTGAAGACACAAAAGGTAATTTTGACCATGATTTAGGAGTTTACCATGATTTGGAAACTGAAAAATTTTCTATTGGAAATTCTCTAATTGATTTTGATGGCGCGGATCTTATTATCAATAATATAAGATACAAGGGAACTCCAGGGCTCTACGAGCTTTTATTTAAAACGAATCCAGTATCGTTTAAAAAAACAGATGTTAATGAATATATTGATATTTTACGTAGAACAAATGCGATATATAGAAACAATAATCCTGACTTACCTATAAAAAGTATTCCGTCAAAAATAAAGGATAAATATAATTTTATTATTAAACCAGCTTTGGAAACGAGACCACAACCATCTAGAGTTCGTTTAAGTTCACTTCCTGGAAATTTAGCGCAGGGACCTGTTACCCGAAATTTAGCTAAACATTATAAAAAAAGGGGTGGTGCACTTTTCAGAAAATATAGTGGGAAGCCATTAGAGTATAAATACTTTGATAATTTTAATGAAATAATAGATAGATTAAGGTTATTAATCGCATCACAAGCTGCGGGAAACGACGGACACGTGAATGAAATTATATCTATAATTGAAGAACTTCGAGAAGGTGGAATAATACAATAATGCCAATAAATCGTTTCGGAACTCACTTTTTATCCGAGTCAAAAACTTGTAGTGATGACATTTCGGTACCCTTATATTTTACAGCTAATCCAGAAACTTTTTTTAGCAAATGTTTTTATCGTATAAGAGGACATGAAAATTTAAAAATTAATAAAAATTATTATATTTTGGAAAACATGGAGACCACTTTTCCATTTCCGTTTAGTTGTAAAATTGAATCCGTTTTGAAAGTACTTTATTTCGATGGGTTTGTTAAAATTAATTCTAAAACATATAAATTGAATGAATTGGTTGGTGTTCAAATAAAAAAGGGAGATACAATTCAATTCAAGTTAACTAATTTACCTTTAATAATTGTAGACTTTATTCTCCAGTGTCCTTTAGAAAAAGATATATAAACACGAAAGTGTAGATATAATTATCAAAATGCCTGTAAGTAAATTTGGTAACCATTTTTTAAAATCATGTAAAAATTTATCAAGACCGAGTAAACTATATTTTGTTTGCGACGCTTCTACATTTTACAGTAAAATCGTTTTAACACTAAGAGGAGAAAAAAAATTAAATTTGAATAAAGAATACTACGTTCTTGAAAATGGTGGAACAGCTTATGTCTTCTCCGTAAATGGAAAAATAGAGAGCATACAACATTATGCATTTGACGCTCCAGTAATATTAAATTCTGTACAGTATAAATACCATGAATTAATAGGTAAAACTTTTCAGAAAGGTGATAAGATTTCATTTCAATTAGGCACTCATCCCAACGTATTGGTGCATATAACTATCCAATGTCCTTTAGAAAAAAATGTCTAAAAGTCAAGTAATTGAAGAGATACATAGACCAGCGAGAAAAAATTATAGAAGAAGACATGTAATCATAAAAGGGTTAAATGATTTGGTTCAAGCAGATTTAGCCGTAATGATTCCTTATGCCAAAGTGAATAAGGGATACCAATATATTCTTGTTGTTATAAATGCATTTAGCAAATTTGTGTGGGCAGAACCTGTTAAACGAAAAACGGGAATTGAGATAACAAAAGCAATGGAAAAAATTTTGAATCAAATGAAAACATTTCCAAAAAACCTTCAAACAGATTTGGGAACTGAATTTTACAATTCCAATTTTAACTCTCTTATGAAATCACACAATATTAACCACTATAGTACATTTTCCAATCTAAAGGCAAGTATCGCGGAAAGAGTAATAAGAACCATAAAATCAATGTTGTGGAAGCAGTTTAGTTTACAAGGGTCTTATAAATGGGTAACCAATCTTTCTGATATTGTAAAAAAATACAATAATACTAAACATTTAACTACAGGTTTCGCACCTAGCCAAGTCAATGAAAAAAATGCTGGGAATATAACTGCCTATAATTACCTTAAAACCATTGATCCCAGGAAACATAAATTAAAAGTTGGTGATTACGTCCGAATTTCAAAACATAGGAGTTTGTTTACTAAGGGTTATTTGCCCAACTGGACAAATGAGATTTTTAGAATAAGAAAAGTTAAGCAAACCAATCCAGTAACTTATTTGTTGGAAGATTCACGAAAAGAAGAAATTTAAGGTGCTTTTTACAGTGAAGAATTACAAAAAACCCGGTTTCCTGATATTTATTTAGTGGAGAAGGTGTTGAGGAGGAAAGGCAACAAGGTATATGTAAAATGGATGGGAATGAATAGTTCTCATAATTCTTGGATTAACAAAAATAATGTAATAAATTAAAACAATGTAATAAATTAAAATATATTTTTTAAAATTGTTTTTTATTTTTGTTCTATATATTACAAAGTTCCTTATCAAAATTTGTCCTAATATTAGTGAAACAAATAAAAAAACTTTTTATGATTGTATTTTATTTCTATGTCTTATAATATCTAGTACAGGATTAATAATTTTAGCAGTTTCATCTATCCTACGTCGGAACCTCATTCTGTCAGCAACCATGAATTCCCAGTATCTGGTTCTGCATGGACAATTGGCTTCAACGTAGTGAATACGAACATTTTCGTTAAATTTGACCATTGAATAGTCCAGGGTATCTATAGAGTAACTCTAAAGCTATACCATAAGTCGTCTTATTTATATTCTTAATGGGCTCCATAATCTTAAGCCCGGATTCAATCGGGTTGTTGGAATCCACCCCCAGCTTTAATATTTCTAAGGAGTTGGTAAATTCTTCCTTCTTTAGGGTTTCTAAATGGTAATTAAGAAGCGGTAGTATTTTCCATATTGATGTTATTGAATTAGCACCCAACATGATCTGTGAATCACCTTTGATAATTTTTACAACTAACATGCATGGAAGCTGCATGAATTCTAGCAGAAAATCTCCATCTTTAATTGGTTGTTGGTGATTTCCCGCCATAAAATTATCGATCACATTTTTATGGGATAAAAATTTGATCCAATCGGTTTGACTGAATAAGACACAATCATGTTTGTATCCACTGATAAGAACACTTGGTTCAAAGTTAAATTCGTGGGCTAAACAGATGGACACATATTTGGTATTTGATGGGTTTAAGTAAAATCGACGTTCACTTAAAAACACGTTAGACATCTGCACTTTACCACTCATTGTTAAAAACTAAATAACACACACAATACAAGACTTCTTATACCCCTTTACATGTGTTCACATATCTAGGGTGGGAGAAGGTACGCAAATGAGCGAGCACATGCAAAGCTGTATGCAAATTAGCAGCACCTGTGTGCAAATTATGGACAGGTGCATGCAAATTAGGGAGCACATTCAAATTAGGGACAGCTGTATGCAAATTAGGGAGCACATTCAAATTAGGGACAGGTGTATGCAAATTAGGGAGCACATTCAAATTAGGGACAGCTGTATGCAAATTAGGGAGCACATTCAAATTAGGGCAGGTGTATGCAAATTAGGGAGCACATTCAAATTAGGGACAGGTGTATGCAAATTAGGGAGCACATTCAAATTAGGGACAGGTGTATGCAAATTAGGGACAGCTGTATGCAAATTAGGGCAGGTGTATGCAAATTAGGGACAGGTGTATGCAGGTGCTCCGTGCTCCTCTGCTCCTACGCTATTTCCTCCCTACTCGAGAGTCAAGCGAATGAACATTTTCTACATAAAATTGGCCGCTCGTTCTTCTGCCTTACTCAGAATTTTCCTACATCTAACGGTTCGTGAGAAAAATTTCCACTTGGATGTCTGTATTTGCTGAAAATTTCGTATAAATTAAAAGTGTATATATTTTTTAAAACTTTAATTATTTCGATTAAGGGTGGCCTGCTGATTAAAAAAATCTAAACACGTTGCCAGAAATTATGCATTGTTTGGCCGGAAAATCGAAAAAACTGTAGATTATTGGATTTTTATCGAATTTAGTTAATCGGCTATATTGGCGGCCAATTTTATGTAGAAAACTGTAGATTATTGGATTTTTATCAAATTTCGTTAATCGGCTATATTGACGTCAATTTTGGTCTGAGAGTCAAGCGAATGAACATTTCCCACATTAAATTGGCCGCTCGTTCTTGTGCCATACTCGGAATTTTCCTACATCTAACGGTTCGTAAGAAAAATTTCCACTTGGATGTCTGTATTTGCTGAAAATTTCGTGAAAATTAAAAGTGTATATTTCGTTTAAAATTTGAATTATTTCGATTAAGGGTGGCCTGCTAATTAAAAAAATCTACACATGTGGCTGAAAATTATGCACCGTTTTGCCGGAAAATGGAAAAAACTGTAGATTTTTGAATTCGATTTTTCTCTTTTCCGGCAAACTGGGGTTAAGCGAACAGAAAAAATCACATGCTTGCAATAAGCTGGACCAAGTGCATGTACCGAAACAATAAACAAATTTTTTTTTTTTTGGAAAATTTGAAAAAAATGTTCCAAGGGGGTACCTTTGGATTTTTATCGAATTTGGTTAATCGGCTATATTGGCGTCAATTTTGGTCCGAGAGTCAAGCGAATACATAGTTCCTACATAAAATTGGCTGCTAGTTCTTCTGCGATACTCAGAATTTTCCTACATCTAACGGTTCGTGAGAAAAATTTCCACTTGGATGTCTGTATTTGCTGAAAATTTCGTGAAAATTAAAAGTGTATATTTTTTTTAAATTTTAATTATTTCGATTAAGGGTGGCCTGCTGATTAAAAAAATCTAAACACGTTGCCAGAAATTATGCACCGTTTTGCCGGAAAATTGAAAAAACTGTAGATTTTTTAATTCGATTTTACCTCTTTTCCGGCAAACTGGGGTTAAGCGAATAGAAAAAATCACATGCTTGCAATAAGCTGGACCAAGTGCATGTACCGAAACAATAAACAAAATTTTTTTTGTTGGAAAATTTGAAAAAATGTTCCAAGGGGGTACCTTTGGATTTTTATCGAATTTGGTTAATCGGCTATATTGGCGTCAATTTTGGTCCGAGAGTCAAGCGAATACACAGTTCCTACATAAAATTGGCTGCTAGTTCTTCTGCGATTCTCAGAATTTTCCTACATCTAACGGTTCGTGAGAAAAATTTCCACTTGGATGTCTGTATTTGCTGAAAATTTCGTGAAAATTAAAAGTGTATATTTTTTTTTAAATTTTAATTATTTCGATTAAAGGTGGCCTGCTGATTAAAAAAATCTAAACACGTTGCCAGAAATTATGCACCGTTTGGCCGGAAAATCGAAAAAACTGTAGATTATTGGATTTTTATCAAATTTCGTTAATCGGCTATATTGACGTCAATTTTGGTCTGAGAGTCAAGCGAATGAACATTTCCCACATTAAATTGGCCGCTCGTTCTTGTGCCATACTCGGAATTTTCCTACATCTAACGGTTCGTAAGAAAAATTTCCACTTGGATGTCTGTATTTGCTGAAAATTTCGTGAAAATTAAAAGTGTATATTTCGTTTAAAATTTGAATTATTTCGATTAAGGGTGGCCTGCTAATTAAAAAAATCTACACATGTGGCTGAAAATTATGCACCGTTTTGCCGGAAAATGGAAAAAACTGTAGATTTTTGAATTCGATTTTTCTCTTTTCCGGCAAACTGGGGTTAAGCGAACAGAAAAAATCACATGCTTGCAATAAGCTGGACCAAGTGCATGTACCGAAACAATAAACAAATTTTTTTTTTTTTTGGAAAATTTGAAAAAAATGTTCCAAGGGGGTACCTTTGGATTTTTATCGAATTTGGTTAATCGGCTATATTGGCGTCAATTTTGGTCCGAGAGTCAAGCGAATACACAGTTCCTACATAAAATTGGCTGCTAGTTCTTCTGCGATACTCAGAATTTTCCTACATCTAACGGTTCGTGAGAAAAATTTCCACTTGGATGTCTGTATTTGCTGAAAATTTCGTGAAAATTAAAAGTGTATATTTTTTTTAAATTTTAATTATTTCGATTAAGGGTGGCCTGCTGATTAAAAAAATCTAAACACGTTGCCAGAAATTATGCACCGTTTTGCCGGAAAATTGAAAAAACTGTAGATTTTTTAATTCGATTTTACCTCTTTTCCGGCAAACTGGGGTTAAGCGAATAGAAAAAATCACATGCTTGCAATAAGCTGGACCAAGTGCATGTACCGAAACAATAAACAAAATTTTTTTTGTTGGAAAATTTGAAAAAAATGTTCCAAGGGGGTACCTTTGGATTTTTATCGAATTTGGTTAATCGGCTATATTGGCGTCAATTTTGGTCCGAGAGTCAAGCGAATACACAGTTCCTACATAAAATTGGCTGCTAGTTCTTCTGCGATACTCAGAATTTTCCTACATCTAACGGTTCGTGAGAAAAATTTCCACTTGGATGTCTGTATTTGCTGAAAATTTCGTGAAAATTAAAAGTGTATATTTTTTTTTAAATTTTAATTATTTCGATTAAAGGTGGCCTGCTGATTAAAAAAATCTAAACACGTTGCCAGAAATTATGCACCGTTTGGCCGGAAAATCGAAAAAACTGTAGATTATTGGATTTTTATCAAATTTCGTTAATCGGCTATATTGACGTCAATTTTGGTCTGAGAGTCAAGCGAATGAACATTTCCTACATTAAATTGGCCGCTCGTTCTTCTGCCTTACTTAGAATTTTCCTACATCTAACGGTTCGTGAGAAAAATGTCCACTTGAATGTCTGTATTTGCTGAAAATTTCGTAAAAATTAAAAGTGTATATTTTTTTTTTAAATTTTAATTATTTCGATTAAGGGTGGCCTGCTGATTAAAAAAATCTAAACACGTTGCCAGAAATTATGCACCGTTTGGCCGGAAAATCGAAAAAACTGTAGATTATTGGATTTTTATCAAATTTCGTTAATCGGCTATATTGGCGTCAATTTTGGTCCGAGAGTCAAGCGAATGAACATTTCCTACATAAAATTGGCCGCTCGTTCTTCTGCCATACTCAGAATTTTCCTACATCTAACGGTTCGTGAGAAAAATTTCCACTTGGATGACTGTATTTGCTGAAAATTTCGTGAAAATTAAAAGTGTATATATTTTTTTAAATTTTAATTATTTTGATTAATGGTGGCCTGCTGATTAAAAAAATCTAAACACGTTGCCAGAAATTATGCACCGTTTGGCCGGAAAATCGAACAAACTGTAGATTATTGGATTTTTATCAAATTTCGTTAATCGGCTATATTGGCGTCAATTTTGGTCCGAGAGTCAAGCGAATGAACATTGTCTACATAAAATTGGCCGCTCGTTCTTCTGCCTTACTCAGAATTTTCCTACATCTTACGGTTCGTGAGAAAAATTTCCACTTGTATGTCTGTATTTGCTGAAAATTTCGTATAAATTAAAAGTGTATATATTTTTTAAAACTTTAATTATTTCGATTAAGGGTGGCCTGCTGATTAAAAAAATTTAAACACGTTGCCAGAAATTATGCATTGTTTGGCCGGAAAATCGAAAAAACTGTAGATTATTGGATTTTTATCGAATTTAGTTAATCGGCTATATTGGCGTCAATTTTGGTCTGAGAGTCAAGCCAATAAACATTTCCTACATAAAATTGGCCGCTCGTTCTTCTGCCATACTCAGAATTTTCCTACATCTAACGGTTCGTGAGAAAAATTTCCACTTGAATCTCTGTATTTGCTAAAAATTTCGTGAAAATTAAAAGTGTATATTTCGTTTAAAATTTGAATTATTTCGATTAAGGGTGGCCTGCTGATTAAAAAAATCTACACATGTGGCTAAAAATTATGCACCGTTTTGCCGGAAAATGGAAAAAACTGTAGATATTTTAATTCGATTTTTCTCCTTTTCCGGCAAACTAAGGTTAAGCGCACAGAAAAAATCACATGCTTGCAATAAGCTGGACCAAGTGCATGTACCGAAACAATAAACAAAACTTTTTTTTTTGGAAAATTTGGAAAAAATGTTCCAAGGGGTACCCTTGGATTTTTATCGAATTTGGTTAATCGGCTATATTGGCGTCAATTTTGGTCCGAGTGTCAAGCGAATACACAGTTCTTACATAAAATTGGCTGCTAGTTCTTCTGCCATACTCAAAATTTTCCTACATCTAACGGTTCGTGAGAAAAATTTCCACTTGGATGTCTGTATTTGCTGAAAATTTCGTGAAAATTAAAAGTGTATATTTTTTTTTAAATTTTAATTATTTCGATTAAAGGTGGCCTGCTGATTAAAAAAATCTCAACACGTTGCCAGAAATTATGCACCGTTTGGCCGGAAAATCGAAAAAACTGTAGATTATTGGATTTTTATCAAATTTCGTTAATCGGCTATATTGACGTCAATTTTGGTCCGAGAGTCAAGCGAATACAGTTCCTACATAAAATTGGCTGCTAGTTCGTCTGCCATACTCAGAATTTTCCTACATCTAACGGTTCGTGAGAAAAATTTCCACTTGAATGTATGTATTTGCTAAAAATTTCGTGAAAATTAAAAGTGTATATTTCGTTTAAAATTTGAATTATTTCGATTAAGGGTGGCCTGCTGATTAAAAAAATCTACACATGTGGCTAAAAATTATGCACCGTTTTGCCGGAAAATGGAAAAAACTGTAAATATTTTAATTCGATTTTTCTCCTTTTCCGGCAAACTGGGGTTAAGCGAACAGAAAAAATCACATGCTTGCAATAAGCTGGACCAAGTGCATGTACCGAAACAATAAACAAAACTTTTTTTTTTGGAAAATTTGGAAAAAATGTTCCAAGGGGTACCCTTGGATTTTTATCGAATTTGGTTAATCGGCTATATTGGCGTCAATTTTGGTCCGAGAGTCGAGCGAATACACAGTTCTTACATAAAATTGGCTGCTAGTTCTTCTGCCATACTCAGAATTTTCCTACATCTAACGGTTCGTGAGAAAAATTTCCACTTGGATGTCTGTATTTGCTGAAAATTTCGTGAAAATTAAAAGTGGATATTTCGTTTAAAATTTGAATTATTTCGATTAAGGGTGGCCTGCTAATTAAAAAAATCTACACATGTGGCTAAAAATTATGCACCGTTTTGCCGGAAAATGGAAAAAACTGTAGATATTTTAATTCGGTTTTTCTCTTTTCCGGCAAACTGGGGTTAAGCGAACAGAAAAAATCACATGCTTGCAATAAGCTGGACCAAGTGCATGTACCGAAACAATAAACAAAATTTTTTTTTTGGAAAATTTGAAAAAAATATTCCAAGGGGGTACCCTTGGATTTTTATCGAATTTGGTTATTCGGCTATATTGGCGTCAATTTTGGTCCGAGAGTCAAGCGAATACACAGTTCCTACATAAAATTGGCTGCTAGTTCTTCTGCGATACTCAGAATTTTCCTACATCTAACGGTTCGTGAGGAAAATTTCCACTTGGATGTCTGTATTTGCTGAAAATTTCGTGAAAATTAAAAGTGTATATTTTTTTTAAATTTTAATTATTTCGATTAAGGGTGGCCTGCTGATTAAAAAAATTTAAACACGTTGCCAGAAATTATGCACCGTTTTGCCGGAAAATTGAAAAAACTGTAGATTTTTTAATTCGATTTTACCTCTTTTCCGGCAACTGGGGTTAAGCGAATAGAAAAAATCACATGCTTGCAATAAGCTGGACCAAGTGCATGTACCGAAACAATAAACAAAATTTTTTTTTTGGAAAATTTGGAAAAAATGTTCCAAGGGGGTACCCTTGGATTTTTATCGAATTTGGTTAATCTGCTATATTGACGTCAATTTTGGTCCGAGAGTCAAGCGAATACAGTTCCTACATAAAATTGGCTGCTAGTTCTTCTGCCATACTCAGAATTTTCCTACATCTAACGGTTCGTGAGAAAAATTTCCACTTGAATGTATGTATTTGCTAAAAATTTCGTGAAAATTAAAAGTGTATATTTCGTTTAAAATTTGAATTATTTCGATTAAGGGTGGCCTGCTGATTAAAAAAATCTACACATGTGGCTAAAAATTATGCACCGTTTTGCCGGAAAATGGAAAAAACTGTAATATTTTAATTCGATTTTTCTCCTTTTCCGGCAAACTGGGGTTAAGCGAACAGAAAAAATCACATGCTTGCAATAAGCTGGACCAAGTGCATGTACCGAAACAATAAACAAAACTTTTTTTTTTGGAAAATTTGGAAAAAATGTTCCAAGGGGTTCCTTGGATTTTTATCGAATTTGGTTAATCGGCTATATTGGCGTCAATTTTGGTCCGAGAGTCGAGCGAATACACAGTTCTTACATAAAATTGGCTGCTAGTTCTTCTGCCATACTCAGAATTTTCCTACATCTAACGGTTAGTGAGAAAAATTTCCACTTGGATGTCTGTATTTGCTGAAAATTTCGTGAAAATTAAAAGTGGATATTTCGTTTAAAATTTGAATTATTTCGATTAAGGGTGGCCTGCTAATTAAAAAAATCTACACATGTGGCTAAAAATTATGCACCGTTTTGCCGGAAAATGGAAAAAACTGTAGATATTTTAATTCGGTTTTTCTCTTTTCCGGCAAACTGGGGTTAAGCGAACAGAAAAAATCACATGCTTGCAATAAGCTGGACCAAGTGCATGTACCGAAACAATAAACAAAATTTTTTTTTTTGGAAAATTTGAAAAAAATATTCCAAGGGGGTACCCTTGGATTTTTATCGAATTTGGTTATTCGGCTATATTGGCGTCAATTTTGGTCCGAGAGTCAAGCGAATACACAGTTCCTACATAAAATTGGCTGCTAGTTCTTCTGCGATACTCAGAATTTTCCTACATCTAACGGTTCGTGAGGAAAATTTTTACTTGGATGTCTGTATTTGCTGAAAATTTCGTGAAAATTAAAAGTGTATATTTTTTTTAAATTTTAATTATTTCGATTAAGGGTGGCCTGCTGATTAAAAAAATTTAAACACGTTGCCAGAAATTATGCACCGTTTTGCCGGAAAATTGAAAAAACTGTAGATTTTTTAATTCGATTTTACCTCTTTTCCGGCAACTGGGGTTAAGCGAATAGAAAAAATCACATGCTTGCAATAAGCTGGACCAAGTGCATGTACCGAAACAATAAACAAAATTTTTTTTTTGGAAAATTTGGAAAAAATGTTCCAAGGGGGTACCCTTGGATTTTTATCGAATTTGGTTAATCTGCTATATTGGCGTCAATTTTGGTCCGAGAGTCAAGCGAATACAGTTCCTACATAAAATTGGCTGCTAGTTCTTCTGCCATACTCAGAATTTTCCTACATCTAACGGTTCGTGAGAAAAATTTCCACTTGAATGTATGTATTTGCTAAAAATTTCGTGAAAATTAAAAGTGTATATTTCGTTTAAAATTTGAATTATTTCGATTAAGGGTGGCCTGCTGATTAAAAAAATCTACACATGTGGCTAAAAATTATGCACTGTTTTGCCGGAAAATGGAAAAAACTGTAGATTTTTTAATTCGATTTTTCCTCTTTTCCGGCAAACTGGGGTTAAGCGAACAAAAAAAAATCACATGCTTGCAATAAGCTGGACCAATTGCATGTACCGAAACAATAAACAAAATTTTTTTTTTGGAAAATTTGGAAAAAATGTTCCAAGGGGGTACCCTTGGATTTTTATTGAATTTGGTTAATCGGCTATATTGGCGTCAATTTTGGTCCGAGAGTCAAGCGAATACACAGTTCCTACACAAAATTGGCTGCTCGTTCTTCTGCCATACTCAGAATTTTCCTACATCTAACGGTTCGTGAGAAAAATTTCCACTTGGATGTCTGTATTTGCTGAAAATTTCTTATAAATTAAAAGTGTGTATATTTTTTAAAACTTTAATTATTTCGATTAAGGGTGGCCTGCTGATTAAAAAAATCTAAACACGTTGCCAGAAATTATGCACCGTTTGGCCGGAAAATCGAAAAAACTGTAGATTATTGGATTTTTATCAAATTTCGGTAATCGGCTATATTGGCGTCAATTTTGGTCCGAGAGTCAAGCGAATGAACATTTTCTACATAAAATTGGCCGCTCGTTCTTCTGCCATACTCAGAATTTTCCTACATCTAACGGCTCGTGGGAAAAATTTCCACTTGGATGTCTGTATTTGCTGAAAATTTCTTATAAATTAAAAGTGTATATATTTTTTAAAACTTTAATTATTTCGATTAAGGGTGGCCTGCTGATTAAAAAAATCTAAACACGTTGCCAGAAATTATGCACCGTTTGGCCGGAAAATCGAAAAAACTGTAGATTATTGGATTTTTATCAAATTTCGGTAATCGGCTATATTGGCGTCAATTTTGGTCCGAGAGTCAAGCGAATGAACATTTTCTACATAAAATTGGCTGCTAGTTCTTCTGCCATACTCAGAATTTTCCTACATCTAACGGTTCGTGAGAAAAATTTCCACTTGGATGTCTGTATTTGCTGAAAATTTCGTGAAAATTAAAAGTGGATATTTCGTTTAAAATTTGAATTATTTCGATTAAGGGTGGCCTGCTAATTAAAAAATCTACACATGTGGCTAAAAATTATGCACCGTTTTGCCGGAAAATGGAAAAAACTGTAGATATTTTAATTCGGTTTTTCTCTTTTCCGGCAAACTGGGGTTAAGCGAACAGAAAAAATCACATGCTTGCAATAAGCTGGACCAAGTGCATGTACCGAAACAATAAACAAAATTTTTTTTTTGGAAAATTTGAAAAAAATATTCCAAGGGGGTACCCTTGGATTTTTATCGAATTTGGTTATTCGGCTATATTGGCGTCAATTTTGGTCCGAGAGTCAAGCGAATACACAGTTCCTACATAAAATTGGCTGCTAGTTCTTCTGCGATACTCAGAATTTTCCTACATCTAACGGTTCGTGAGGAAAATTTCCACTTGGATGTCTGTATTTGCTGAAAATTTCGTGAAAATTAAAAGTGTATATTTTTTTTAAATTTTAATTATTTCGATTAAGGGTGGCCTGCTGATTAAAAAAATTTAAACACGTTGCCAGAAATTATGCACCGTTTTGCCGGAAAATTGAAAAAACTGTAGATTTTTTAATTCGATTTTACCTCTTTTCCGGCAACTGGGGTTAAGCGAATAGAAAAAATCACATGCTTGCAATAAGCTGGACCAAGTGCATGTACCGAAACAATAAACAAAATTTTTTTTTTGGAAATTTGGAAAAAATGTTCCAAGGGGGTACCCTTGGATTTTTATCGAATTTGGTTAATCTGCTATATTGACGTCAATTTTGGTCCGAGAGTCAAGCGAATACAGTTCCTACATAAAATTGGCTGCTAGTTCTTCTGCCATACTCAGAATTTTCCTACATCTAACGGTTCGTGAGAAAAATTTCCACTTGAATGTATGTATTTGCTAAAAATTTCGTGAAAATTAAAAGTGTATATTTCGTTTAAAATTTGAATTATTTCGATTAAGGGTGGCCTGCTGATTAAAAAAATTTACACATGTGGCTAAAAATTATGCACCGTTTTGCCGGAAAATGGAAAAAACTGTAAATATTTTAATTCGATTTTTCTCCTTTTCCGGCAAACTGGGGTTAAGCGAACAGAAAAAATCACATGCTTGCAATAAGCTGGACCAAGTGCATGTACCGAAACAATAAACAAAACTTTTTTTTTTGGAAAATTTGGAAAAAATGTTCCAAGGGGTACCCTTGGATTTTTATCGAATTTGGTTAATCGGCTATATTGGCGTCAATTTTGGTCCGAGAGTCGAGCGAATACACAGTTCTTACATAAAATTGGCTGCTAGTTCTTCTGCCATACTTAGAATTTTCCTACATCTAACGGTTCGTGAGAAAAATTTCCACTTGGATGTCTGTATTTGCTGAAAATTTCGTGAAAATTAAAAGTGGATATTTCGTTTAAAATTTGAATTATTTCGATTAAGGGTGGCCTGCTAATTAAAAAAATCTACACATGTGGCTAAAAATTATGCACCGTTTTGCCGGAAAATGGAAAAAACTGTAGATATTTTAATTCGGTTTTTCTCTTTTCCGGCAAACTGGGGTTAAGTGAACAGAAAAAATCACATGCTTGCAATAAGCTGGACCAAGTGCATGTACCGAAACAATAAACAAAATTTTTTTTTTTGGAAAATTTGAAAAAAATATTCCAAGGGGTACCCTTGGATTTTTATCCGAATTTGGTTATTCGGCTATATTGGCGTCAATTTTGGTCCGAGAGTCAAGCGAATACACAGTTCCTACATAAAATTGGCTGCTAGTTCTTCTGCGATACTCAGAATTTTCCTACATCTAACGGTTCGTGAAGAAAATTTTTACTTGGATGTCTGTATTTGCTGAAAATTTCGTGAAAATTAAAAGTGTATATTTTTTTTAAATTTTAATTATTTCGATTAAGGGTGGCCTGCTGATTAAAAAAATTTAAACACGTTGCCAGAAATTATGCACCGTTTTGCCGGAAAATTGAAAAAACTGTAGATTTTTTAATTCGATTTTACCTCTTTTCCGGCAACTGGGGTTAAGCGAATAGAAAAAATCACATGCTTGCAATAAGCTGGACCAAGTGCATGTACCGAAACAATAAACAAAATTTTTTTTTTGGAAAATTTGGAAAAAATGTTCCAAGGGGGTACCCTTGGATTTTTATCGAATTTGGTTAATCTGCTATATTGGCGTCAATTTTGGTCCGAGAGTCAAGCGAATACAGTTCCTACATAAATTGGCTGCTAGTTCTTCTGCCATACTCAGAATTTTCCTACATCTAACGGTTCGTGAGAAAAATTTCCACTTGAATGTATGTATTTGCTAAAAATTTCGTGAAAATTAAAAGTGTATATTTTCGTTTAAAATTTGAATTATTTCGATTAAGGGTGGCCTGCTGATTAAAAAAATCTACACATGTGGCTAAAAATTATGCACTGTTTTGCCGGAAAATGGAAAAAACTGTAGATTTTTTAATTCGATTTTTCCTCTTTTCCGGCAAACTGGGGTTAAGCGAACAAAAAAAAATCACATGCTTGCAATAAGCTGGACCAATTGCATGTACCGAAACAATAAACAAAATTTTTTTTTTGGAAAATTTGGAAAAAATGTTCCAAGGGGGTACCCTTGGATTTTTATTGAATTTGGTTAATCGGCTATATCGGCGTCAATTTTGGTCCGAGAGTCAAGCGAATACACAGTTCCTACACAAAATTGGCTGCTCGTTCTTCTGCCATACTCAGAATTTTCCTACATCTAACGGTTCGTGAGAAAAATTTCCACTTGGATGTCTGTATTTGCTGAAAATTTCTTATAAATTAAAAGTGTATATATTTTTTAAAACTTTAATTATTTCGATTAAGGGTGGCCTGCTGATTAAAAAAATCTAAACACGTTGCCAGAAATTATGCACCGTTTGGCCGGAAAATCGAAAAAACTGTAGATTATTGGATTTTTATCAAATTTCGGTAATCGGCTATATTGGCGTCAATTTTGGTCCGAGAGTCAAGCGAATACACAGTTTCTACATAAAATTTGCTGCTCGTTCTTCTCCCATACTCAGAATTTTTCTACATCTAACGGTTCGTGAGAAAAAATTCCACTTGGATGCCTGTATTTGCTGAAAATTTCGTGAAAATTAAAAGTGTATGTTTTTTTAAATTTTAATTATTTCGATTAAGGGTGGCCTGCTAATTAAAAAAATCTTAACACGTTGCCAGAAATTATGCACCGTTTGGCCGGAAAATCGAAAAAACTGTAGATTATTGGATTTTTATCAAATTTCGTTAATCGGCTATATTGACGTCAATTTTGGTCTGAGAGTCAAGCGAATGAATATTTCCTACATAAAATTGGCCGCTCGTTCTTCTGCCATACTCAGAATTTTCCAACATCTAACGGTTCGTGAGAAAAATTTCCACTTGAATGTCAGTATTTGCTAAAAATTTCGTGAAAATTAAAAGTGTATATTTCGTTTAAAATTTGAATTATTTCGATTAAGGGTGGCCTGCTGATTAAAAAAATCTACACATGTGACTAAAAATTATACACCGTTTTGCCGAAAAATGGAAAAAACTGTAGATTTTTTGATTCGATTTTTCCTCTTTTCCGGCAAACTGGGGTTAAGCGAACAGAAAAAATCACATACTTGCAATAAGCTGGACCAAGTGCATGTACCGAAACAATAAACAAAATTTTTTTTTTTGGAAAATTTGAAAAAAATGTTCCAAGGGGATACCTTTGGATTTTTATCGAATTTGGTTAATCGGCTATATTGGCGTCAATTTTGGTCCGAGAGTCAAGCGAATACACAGTTCCTACATAAAATTGGCTGCTAGTTCTTCTGCGATACTCAGAATTTTCCTACATCTAACGGTTCGTGAGACAAATTTCCACTTGGATGTCTGTATTTGCTGAAAATTTCGTGAAAATTAAAAGTGTATGTTTTTTTAAATTTTAATTATTTCGATTAAGGGTGGCCTGCTGATTAAAAAAATCTAAACACGTTGCCAGAAATTATGCACCGTTTTGCCGGAAAATGGAAAAATTTTGGTCCGAGAGTCAAGCGAATGAACATTTGCTACATAAAATTGGCCGCTCGTTCTTCTGCCATACTCAGAATTTTCCTACATCTAACGGTTCGTGAGAAAAATTTCCACTTGGATGTCTGTATTTGCTGATAATTTCTTGAAAATTAAAAGTGTATATTTCGTTTAAAATTTGAATTATTTCGATTAAGGGTGGCCTGCTGATTAAAAAAACCTACACATGTGGCTAAAAATTTTGCACCGTTTTGCCGGAAAATGGAAAAAACTGTAGATTTTTTAATTCGATTTTACCTCTTTTCCGGCAAACTGGGGTTAAGCGAATAGAAAAAATCACATGCTTGCAATAAGCTGGACCAAGTGCATGTACCGAAACAATAAACAAAATTTATTTTTTGGAAAATTTGGAAAAAATGTTCCAAGCGACCCTTGGATTTTTATCGAATTTGGTTAATCGGCTATATTAGCGTTAATTTTGGTCCGAGAGTCAAGCGAATACACAGTTCCTACATAAAATTGGCTGCTCGTTCTTCTGCCATACTCAGAATTTTCCTACATCTAACGGTTCGTGAGAAAAATTTCCACTTGGATGTCTGTATTTGCTGAAAATTTCGTGAAAATTAAAAGTGTATATTTTTTTTTAAATTTTAATAATTTTGATTAATGGTGGCCTACTGATTAAAAAAATCTAAACACGTTGCCAGAAATTATGCACCGTTTTGCCGGAAAACGGAAAAAACTGTAGATGTTTTAATTCGATTTTTCCTCTTTTCCGGCAAACTGGGGTTAAGCGAACAGAAAAAATCACATGGTTGCAATAAGCTGGACCAAGTGCATGTTTCGAAACAATAAACAAAATTTTTTGTTTTGGAAAATTTGGAAAAAATGTTGGATTTTTATCGAATTTGGTTAATCGGCTATATTGGCGTCAATTTTGGTCCGAGAGTCAAGCGAATGAA
Source organism: Diabrotica undecimpunctata (assembly GCF_040954645.1). Classification (NCBI taxonomy): domain Eukaryota; kingdom Metazoa; phylum Arthropoda; class Insecta; order Coleoptera; family Chrysomelidae; genus Diabrotica; species Diabrotica undecimpunctata. The sequence continues at coordinate 40,698,099 of NC_092804.1, read as the reverse complement.
CATTTTCTACATAAAATTGGCCGCTCGTTCTTCTGCCATACTCAGAATTTTCCTACATCTAACGGTTCGTGAGAAAAATTGTCACTTGGATGTCTGTATTTGCTGAAAATTTCGTGAAAATTAAAAGTGTATATTTCGTTTAAAATTTGAATTATTTCGATTAAGGGTGGCCTGCTGATTAAAAAAATTTACACATGGGCTAAAAATTATGCACCGTTTTGCCGGAAAATGGAAAAAACTGTAGATTTTTTAATTCGATTTTTCCTCTTTTCCGGCAAACTGGGGTTAAGCGAACAGAAAAAATCACATGCTTGCAATAAGCTGGACCAAGTGCATGTACCGAAACAATAAACAAAATTTTTTTTTTGGAAAATTTGGAAAAAATGTTCCAAGGGGGTACCCTTGGATTTTTATCGACTTTGGTTAATCGGCTATATTAGCGTCAATTTTGGTCCGAGAGTCAAGCGAATACACAGTTCCTACATAAAATTTGCTGCTCGTTCTTCTGCCATACTCAGAATTTTTCTACATCTAACGGTTCGTGAGAAAAATTTCCACTTGGATGCCTGTATTTGCTGAAAATTTCGTGAAAATTAAAAGTGTATGTTTTTTTTTTAAATTTTAATTATTTCGATTAAGGGTGGCCTGCTAATTAAAAAAATCTTAACACGTTGCCAGAAATTATGCACCGTTTGGCCGGAAAATCGAAAAAACTGTAGATTATTGGATTTTTATCAAATTTCGTTAATCGGCTATATTGACGTCAATTTTGGTCTGAGAGTCAAGCGAATGAACATTTCCTACATAAAATTGGCCGCTCGTTCTTCTGCCATACTCAGAATTTTCCAACATCTAACGGTTCGTGAGAAAAATTTCCACTTGAATGTCAGTATTTGCTAAAAATTTCGTGAAAATTAAAAGTGTATATTTCGTTTAAAATTTGAATTATTTCGATTAAGGGTGGCCTGCTGATTAAAAAAATCTACACATGTGACTAAAAATTATACACCGTTTTGCCGGAAAATGGAAAAAACTGTAGATTTTTTGATTCGATTTTTCCTCTTTTCCGGCAAACTGGGGTTAAGCGAACAGAAAAAATCACATACTTGCAATAAGCTGGACCAAGTGCATGTACCGAAACAATAAACAAAATTTTTTTTTTTTGGAAAATTTGAAAAAAATGTTCCAAGGGGATACCTTTGGATTTTTATCGAATTTGGTTAATCGGCTATATTGGCGTTAATTTTGGTCCGAGAGTCAAGCGAATACACAGTTCCTACATAAAATTGGCTGCTAGTTCTTCTGCGATACTCAGAATTTTCCTACATCTAACGGTTCGTGAGACAAATTTCCACTTGGATGTCTGTATTTGCTGAAAATTTCGTGAAAATTAAAAGTGTATGTTTTTTAAATTTTAATTATTTCGATTAAGGGTGGCCTGCTGATTAAAAAAATCTAAACACGTTGCCAGATATTATGCACCGTTTTGCCGGAAAATGGAAAAATTTTGGTCCGAGAGTCAAGCGAATGAACATTTGCTACATAAAATTGGCCGCTCGTTCTTCTGCCATACTCAGAATTTTCCTACATCTAACGGTTCGTGAGAAAAATTTCCACTTGGATGTCTGTATTTGCTGATAATTTCTTGAAAATTAAAAGTGTATATTTCGTTTAAAATTTGAATTATTTCGATTAAGGGTGGCCTGCTGATTAAAAAAACCTACACATGTGGCTAAAAATTTTGCACCGTTTTGCCGGAAAATGGAAAAAACTGTAGATTTTTTAATTCGATTTTACCTCTTTTCCGGCAAACTGGGGTTAAGCGAATAGAAAAAATCACATGCTTGCAATAAGCTGGACCAAGTGCATGTACCGAAACAATAAACAAAATTTATTTTTTTGGAAAATTTGGAAAAAATGTTCCAAGCGACCCTTGGATTTTTATCGAATTTGGTTAATCGGCTATATTAGCGTTAATTTTGGTCCGAGAGTCAAGCGAATACACAGTTCCTACATAAAATTGGCTGCTCGTTCTTCTGCCATACTCAGAATTTTCCTACATCTAACGGTTCGTGAGAAAAATTTCCACTTGGATGTCTGTATTTGCTGAAAATTTCGTGAAAATTAAAAGTGTATATTTTTTTTTTAATTTTAATAATTTTGATTAATGGTGCCTACTGATTAAAAAAATCTAAACACGTTGCCAGAAATTATGCACCGTTTTGCCGGAAAACGGAAAAAACTGTAGATGTTTTAATTCGATTTTTCCTCTTTTCCGGCAAACTGGGGTTAAGCGAACAGAAAAAATCACATGGTTGCAATAAGCTGGACCAAGTGCATGTTTCGAAACAATAAACAAAATTTTTTGTTTTGGAAAATTTGGAAAAAATGTTGGATTTTTATCGAATTTGGTTAATCGGCTATATTGGCGTCAATTTTGGTCCGAGAGTCAAGCGAATGAACATTTTCTACATAAAATTGGCCGCTCGTTCTTCTGCCATACTCAGAATTTTCCTACATCTAACGGTTCGTGAGAAAAATTGTCACTTGGATGTCTGTATTTGCTGAAAATTTCGTGAAAATTAAAAGTGTATATTTCGTTTAAAATTTGAATTATTTCGATTAAGGGTGGCCTGCTGATTAAAAAAATCTACACATGTGGCTAAAAATTTTGCACCGTTTTGCCGGAAAATGGAAAAAACTGTAGATTTTTTAATTCGATTTTTCCTCTTTTCCGGCAAACTGGGGTTAAGCGAACAGAAAAAATCACATGCTTGCAATAAGCTGGACCAAGTGCATGTACCGAAACAATAAACAAAATTTTTTTTTTGGAAAATTTGGAAAAAATGTTCCAAGGGGGTACCCTTGGATTTTTATCGACTTTGGTTAATCGGCTATATTAGCGTCAATTTTGGTCCGAGAGTCAAGCGAATACACAGTTCCTACATAAAATTTGCTGCTCGTTCTTCTGCCATACTCAGAATTTTTCTACATCTAACGGTTCGTGAGAAAAATTTCCACTTGGATGCCTGTATTTGCTGAAAATTTCGTGAAAATTAAAAGTGTATGTTTTTTTTTAAATTTTAATTATTTCGATTAAGGGTGGCCTGCTAATTAAAAAAATCTTAACACGTTGCCAGAAATTATGCACCGTTTGGCCGGAAAATCGAAAAAACTGTAGATTATTGGATTTTTATCAAATTTCGTTAATCGGCTATATTGACGTCAATTTTGGTCTGAGAGTCAAGCGAATGAACATTTCCTACATAAAATTGGCCGCTCGTTCTTCTGCCATACTCAGAATTTTCCAACATCTAACGGTTCGTGAGAAAAATTTCCACTTGAATGTCAGTATTTGCTAAAAATTTCGTGAAAATTAAAAGTGTATATTTCGTTTAAAATTTGAATTATTTCGATTAAGGGTGGCCTGCTGATTAAAAAAATCTACACATGTGACTAAAAATTATACACCGTTTTGCCGGAAAATGGAAAAAACTGTAGATTTTTTGATTCGATTTTTCCTCTTTTCCGGCAAACTGGGGTTAAGCGAACAGAAAAAATCACATACTTGCAATAAGCTGGACCAAGTGCATGTACCGAAACAATAAACAAAATTTTTTTTTTGGAAAATTTGAAAAAAATGTTCCAAGGGGATACCTTTGGATTTTTATCGAATTTGGTTAATCGGCTATATTGGCGTCAATTTTGGTCCGAGAGTCAAGCGAATACACAGTTCCTACATAAAATTGGCTGCTAGTTCTTCTGCGATACTCAGAATTTTCCTACATCTAACGGTTCGTGAGACAAATTTCCACTTGGATGTCTGTATTTGCTGAAAATTTCGTGAAAATTAAAAGTGTATGTTTTTTTAAATTTTAATTATTTCGATTAAGGGTGGCCTGCTGATTAAAAAAATCTAAACACGTTGCCAGAAATTATGCACCGTTTTGCCGGAAAATGGAAAAATTTTGGTCCGAGAGTCAAGCGAATGAACATTTGCTACATAAAATTGGCCGCTCGTTCTTCTGCCATACTCAGAATTTTCCTACATCTAACGGTTCGTGAGAAAAATTTCCACTTGGATGTCTGTATTTGCTGATAATTTCTTGAAAATTAAAAGTGTATATTTCGTTTAAAATTTGAATTATTTCGATTAAGGGTGGCCTGCTGATTAAAAAAACCTACACATGTGGCTAAAAATTTTGCACCGTTTTGCCGGAAAATGGAAAAAACTGTAGATTTTTTAATTCGATTTTACCTCTTTTCCGGCAAACTGGGGTTAAGCGAATAGAAAAAATCACATGCTTGCAATAAGCTGGACCAAGTGCATGTACCGAAACAATAAACAAAATTTATTTTTTTGGAAAATTTGGAAAAAATGTTCCAAGCGACCCTTGGATTTTTATCGAATTTGGTTAATCGGCTATATTAGCGTTAATTTTGGTCCGAGAGTCAAGCGAATACACAGTTCCTACATAAAATTGGCTGCTCGTTCTTCTGCCATACTCAGAATTTTCCTACATCTAACGGTTCGTGAGAAAAATTTCCACTTGGATGTCTGTATTTGCTGAAAATTTCGTGAAAATTAAAAGTGTATATTTTTTTTTTAATTTTAATAATTTTGATTAATGGTGGCCTACTGATTAAAAAAATCTAAACACGTTGCCAGAAATTATGCACCGTTTTGCCGGAAAACGGAAAAAACTGTAGATGTTTTAATTCGATTTTTCCTCTTTTCCGGCAAACTGGGGTTAAGCGAACAGAAAAAATCACATGGTTGCAATAAGCTGGACCAAGTGCATGTTTCGAAACAATAAACAAAATTTTTTGTTTTGGAAAATTTGGAAAAAATGTTGGATTTTTATCGAATTTGGTTAATCGGCTATATTGGCGTCAATTTTGGTCCGAGTGTCAAGCGAATGAACATTTTCTACATAAAATTGGCCGCTCGTTCTACTGCCATACTCAGAATTTTCCTACATCTAACGGTTCGTGAGAAAAATTGTCACTTGGATGTCTGTATTTGCTGAAAATTTCGTGAAAATTAAAAGTGTATATTTCGTTTAAAATTTGAATTATTTCGATTAAGGGTGGCCTGCTGATTAAAAAAATCTACACATGTGGCTAAAAATTTTGCACCGTTTTGCCGGAAAATGGAAAAAACTGTAGATTTTTTAATTCGATTTTTCCTCTTTTCCGGCAAACTGGGGTTAAGCGAACAGAAAAAATCACATGCTTGCAATAAGCTGGACCAAGTGCATGTACCGAAACAATAAACAAAATTTTTTTTTTGGAAAATTTGGAAAAAATGTTCCAAGGGGGTACAATTGGATTTTTATCGAATTTGGTTAATCGGCTATATTAGCGTCAATTTTGGTCCGAGAGTCAAGCGAATACACAGTTCCTACATAAAATTGGCTGCTTGTTCTTCTGCCTTACTCAGAATTTTCCTACATCTAACGGTTCGTGAGAAAAATTTCCACTTGTATGTCTGTATTTGCTGAAAATTTCGTGAAAATTAAAAGTGTATATTTTTTTTTTAAATTTGAATTATTTCGATTAAGGGTGGCCTGCTGATTAAAAAAATCTAAACACGTTGCCAGAAATTATGCATTGTTTGGCGGAAAATCGAAAAAACTGTAGATTATTGGATTTTTATCAAATTTTGTTAATCGGCTATATTGACGTCAATTTTGGTCTGAGAATCAAGCAAATGAACCTTTTCTACATAAAATTGGCCGCTCGTTCTTCTGCTATACTCGGAATTTTCCTACATCTAACGGTTCGTGAGAAAAATTTCCACTTGGATGTCTGTATTTGCTGAAAATTTCGTGAAAATTAAAAGTGTATATTTTGTTTAAAATTTTAATTATTTCGATTAAGGGTGGCCTGCTGATTAAAAAAATCTAAACACGTTGCAAGAAATTATGCACCGTTTGGCCGGAAAATCGAAAAAACTGTAGATTATTGGATTTTTATCAAATTTCGTTAATCGGCTATATTGGCGTCAATTTTGGTCCGAGAGTCAAGCGAATGAACATTTTCTACATAAAATTGGCCGCTCGTTCTTCTGCCATACTCAGAATTTTCCTACATCTAACGGCTCGTGGGAAAAATTTCCACTTGGATGTCTGTATTTGCTGAAAATTTCGTGAAAATTAAAAGTGTATATTTCGTTTAAAATTTGAATTATTTCGATTAAGGGTGGCCTGCTGATTAAAAAAATTTACACATGGGCTAAAAATTATGCACCGTTTTGCCGGAAAATGGAAAAAACTGTAGATTTTTTAATTCGATTTTCCTCTTTTCCGGCAAACTGGGGTTAAGCGAACAGAAAAAATCACATGCTTGCAATAAGCTGGACCAAGTGCATGTACCGAAACAATAAACAAAATTTTTTTTTTTGGAAAATTTGGAAAAAATGTTCCAAGGGGGTACCCTTGGATTTTTATCGACTTTGGTTAATCGGCTATATTAGCGTCAATTTTGGTCCGAGAGTCAAGCGAATACACAGTTCCTACATAAAATTTGCTGCTCGTTCTTCTGCCATACTCAGAATTTTCCTACATCTAACGGTTCGTGAGAAAAATTTCCACTTGGATGCCTGTATTTGCTGAAAATTTCGTGAAAATTAAAAGTGTATGTTTTTTTTTAAATTTTAATTATTTCGATTAAGGGTGGCCTGCTAATTAAAAAAATCTTAACACGTTGCCAGAAATTATGCACCGTTTGGCCGGAAAATCGAAAAAACTGTAGATTATTGGATTTTTATCAAATTTCGTTAATCGGCTATATTGACGTCAATTTTGGTCTGAGAGTCAAGCGAATACACAGTTCCTACATAAAATTGGCTGCTAGTTCTTCTGCGATACTCAGAATTTTCCTACATCTAACGGTTCGTGAGACAAATTTCCACTTGGATGTCTGTATTTGCTGAAAATTTCGTGAAAATTAAAAGTGTATGTTTTTTTAAATTTTAATTATTTCGATTAAGGGTGGCCTGCTGATTAAAAAAATCTAAACACGTTGCCAGAAATTATGCACCGTTTTGCCGGAAAATGGAAAAATTTTGGTCCGAGAGTCAAGCGAATGAACATTTGCTACATAAAATTGGCCGCTCGTTCTTCTGCCATACTCAGAATTTTCCTACATCTAACGGTTCGTGAGAAAAATTTCCACTTGGATGTCTGTATTTGCTGATAATTTCGTGAAAATTAAAAGTGTATATTTCGTTTAAAATTTGAATTA